>NC_053162.1:43504366-43804366 GCF_016835505.1 Polypterus senegalus
GTGCTGCACCAAAGGGGGGCGCATGTGAGCCCAGCAGGTGCTCATTGCTGCTGTTCTTCCACTCAGAGGCGCCAATAAGTTAGCGATATCAGAAAGTGATTAAGACTTAAAACTAAAGGAAAATATGGAGGACTTTTAGATGAAGGTGGCAGAGATTTTCGTGGAGAAGGACAGGTGCATGGACTTCATTTACAAGTAAAGGTAAGACCATAAACGGTTTTCAATTTTATTAAAAAAATGGGATCAGACTAAGGAAAAAACAATCCAATATTTAAAAACTTAATTTTGACCTTAAATAAAATACTCTTTTTGGTTTTCTTGTTATCCTTTTGTTGAACAGTCTGTATTAAAATTGATCAAAGCATCAGAATTAAAAGCTTTTAAAAACATCTAAATATTTCAATTAAGTTCAAAACTAAAATCCATTTTTTACACCACTCTATACTTTCATTGGTATTGAATGAATAAGAATTGTGGGATTGAAACAGCAAATTTAGAACACATGGAGGTGCAGAGCAAACCCGCTCTCTCCGCTCTCTCACACCGCTATAAATGTAACGTTCTTTCTTAGCCAAATATGCGCCTCACCGACGTGTGTGTAAAGAATGCTGATGAGATATGAAACGTAACCAGCATGCAGTCAATGTGCATGTTACTGACTGAATAGTAACTAAGCTACTCTTTTTGGGTTCATATATTTGTAAATTGGACTCTGAAGGAGTCGGCGCCTCACCAGCCATGAACCTCCCCGCACGTCACTGGCTGTAACAGACTGACATGAAGGATGCCCCCTCTTCGGCATTTGCTGAGGAGATAATCAAAGTCTCAATGGGCAAGTTTTCCTCCTGCCTGCTTACTGACTCAAGAGTTTTTCTCAGACTTGTCCTAGTAGAGGATACGTTTCTTTCTTTAATGAATATGTCTGATTTCTACCACAGTAGTCAGACCTCACCTGGAGTACTGTGTACAGCGTTGGCCTCCATATTAGTAAAGAGACATAGCAGCACTAGAGGAAGCCCAGAGAAGAGCGACGAAGCCGATTGCAGGACAGCAGGACAAGAGCCTTGAAGTGACTTAAGGAGTCGAACCTTTTCAGTTTAGGCAAATGGAGACTAAAAAGTGAGATGATTGAAATGTTTAAAAATTTGAAGGGAATTTGTACATTGGATCCCAGTTTTTACTTTAAAATTCTTCAACAAGAACACAATCGGAAACTTAAGGGCATATTTAGCACAAATGCTAGAATTTTTTTTTTCATGCAAGCAACCACTGGACCTAGAAGACGTTGCCAAGTAGTGTGGTGGAGAGGAGGACCTCCAGATCTCAACTTGATGTTATTTTGGACGGTCTAGAACGGCGTACTCAACTCCGGTCCTGGAGGTCCACAGTGGCTGCAGGTTTTTGCTTTAATCAAATGTTCCATAAGAACCCATTTATTTCCTGCCGAAGCAATATGTTGTTTTACTTGAGTCATTTCTTACAATTCAGGTCCGTTAACTGCCTATTTTAGCTTTAAACGGCGGTTTTAATTACTGCCCACTTTCTAAACCAGCCGTCAGTTAATAATGATGAGGTGCAAATGACAAAGAAGCTCCCCGGCTCTCCAGTTGACATGCTTCTTTCATACCTGTGCACATGCATCATAATGTATCTGCGTTCATACAAATAATTTGGAAATAAATGAGAGAGATGGGAAGGACCAAGAGGTACAAATCTGTCCAGACCTTGAAACATATGGATTATGCAAAATCTCCGATTTGTATTTTGGAAGAATGAAAGCGCAAACAAACCATATAAAGTTTTATTATCTTCTAGGTCAGGCTTCCTATTACAGGTATTGGTTGGAATGAAAACCAGCAGCCACTGCAGACCTCCAGAACCATTTATGTTTATTTATTTGGCCAATGCTTTTATCCAAAGTGACTTGGAACATTTCAGATACAATTGGCTACATTTCTTTTTGTTTTTCTAGTTGAAGCACATAGGGCGGCACGGTGGCGCAGTGGGTAGCGCTGCTGCCTCGCAGTTAGGAGACCCGGGTTTGCATGTTCTCCCCGTGTCTTTGTGGGTTTCCTCCCACAGTCCAAAGACATGCAGGTTAGGTGGATTTCTAAACTGTCCCTAGCTTGGTGTGTGTGTGCCCTGCTGGCGCCCTGCCCGGGGTTTGTTTCTTGCCTTGCGCCCTTTGTTGATTTGGATTGGCTCCAGCAGACCCCCGTGACCCTGTGTTAGGATATAGCGGGTTGGATAATGGATGGATGGATAGTTGGAGCACAGGTGGGTCAGTTGTGGGATTTGTACCCAAAACCTCAAGGTCTGAAGTCCAAAGCCTTCACCACACAGCACACTGCCTGCCAGAACCTGAGCTGAGTACCCCTGATCGAGGAGAGCAGGACGGATGAACACGTTGGGTTCAGCTGCCTGTTCTCGTCACAATTGTTCTAATTTATCCAAGCATTTCTTAATATGAACTTTTTTCAGGGAACATTAAAGAAGAGAGAAGAAAGAAAATCAGCAGAGACTGCATTTACAAAACATAAATCACTCAAAACAGTCGAAAGGTTCAAAAGTCGTTTTATTGAGTTACACAGTATGAGGTTGCCTGGTGGGAAACGATCAGATCTTCAGTACCCATCAGCACCCTGTCCTTGTCTCTTCTTATTTTACTCCAGCATTTCCACCCATCGCTGAAAAAGAGAAACAGTGCAACATGACCTTCAGGGCACGCTGATGGCTCACAGTAAGCCATTTGGAGAGAAAACAATTTCAAAAATTCCTCTTTGAGATTTTGATGAATCTCGACGTTTTAAACCTCCGAATCCGATAATACCATTTTGGGAATTGTGTCTGTCTGTCTGTGTGTCTGTGTGTGTAAACATGATCACTAGTACAGTACGCTTTCACTTAAGTCAACCGGATTTTGCATACAAGTATTAGTTACAAAATGTTTCTATCAGCTTTTCGGCTATTTCCGCTAACCAGAAGTGGTATTTTTTTATTCATCCAGCCTCAGAGTCCAATTTATTCAACTTTATTTTTATAATAATTGTTCAATATATTATTAATTTGATGTGATTTGTTGTTGATGGCTCTTTAATGTACATAATAGACAAATATAATCATTGTCTTGCGGTTTACTCCTCAAATATCCATCCCAATATCGGAGTATTTGAGAAAGTCGAGGGGAGACCACTGCCCATTGTTTTTTGTTTTTTTTTTTAAAGCAAACTCATAAATCCCAAAAATTCATTATTTTTGTTTTTCATTTCAATACTTTCCTCAATCTAAGGCAACTTTCTGCTTTTATTTGGACTTTGAGCTTTATGACACATGTTGCTTCCATCCATCCATTATCCAACCCGCTATATCTTAACTACAGGGTCACGGGGGTCAGCTGGGCGCCAGCCCACCGCAGTGTTGCTTCCATGTTTCCTTATTTTCTTTGTCTGTATTGACATGCCAAGTACTAAACGCCTCACTTTAGGACCGTATGTTTTGTTTGTTAATTAGCAAAATGAAGACATTTTTAGATACCTTTTGCTCTAAGGCAGCCACGTGGAGTGCTAGTAAAATGAACAAGTGGTCTCTCTCTTTTTCTGCTTATCGTTTGTTCCAATTTGGACAATATGTGTAATAAAAGAGGGTGGCATGGTGGCACAGTGGGTAGCACTGCTGCCTCACAGTTAGGAGACCCGGGTTCGCATCCCTGCGAGGGTCTGCGTGGGTTTCCTCCCGCAGTCCAAAGACATGCAGGTTAGGTGCATTGACGATCCTAAATTGTCCCTAGTGTGTGTGTGTGTGTGTGTGTGTGTGCCCTGCGGTGGGCTGCCACCCTGCCTGGGGTTTGTTTCCTGCCTTGCGCCCTGTGTTGGCTGGGATTGGCTCCAGCAGACCCCCGTGACCCTGTACTTAGGATATAGCAGGTTGAATGATGGATGGATGTGCTGCTGCCTCTCATCTCCAGAGTCCTGCCTGCCTGTTGGCGATGTGGAGATGTAAGTTCTTCCCATGTCTACATATTTTTTTTTATTTTTTAGGGATACCCAAGTTAACCTACCAAGCGCTTACTAAGTTGAGTAGTGATTTTTATGCTGGCTACGGGTGAGAACAAGCAAAAGCTACAAGGGGCCGACACCCTGTCCAGGTCTGATTCTGCGGAGGGTCCAAAGACGTGTCCATTTAGTGCTCCAATGTTTACTGAACACCGAAATGAAGGAATCGACATACTGTGTGTATAAAATGCTAACGGTTGTGTGTGTGGCACACGATTACTCGTGTCTTACTACCCTGGTCTTAATTGAAGGCTCGTGATGGGAACACTCAGGACTGACTTTGGCTCTGTGCCTCCACAGCATGCAATGCTTCATCATGTGGATTGACACAACTGCATGCTGTGAGCCAGTTCACCAGCCTGCCTCTGACTCGCATTGCAGCTCTAGTTAGTTAAGAGCATGGAGAGTAGGCTCAAACCATTTAGAAAGTAACGCTGTGTTCACCGTTACTGTTGTCATCACAGTATCATCAATCTCCTTCACTTCCTGCTATCCTCCGTCAAACTCGTCAGTATCGCTAAGGTGGGCCCTGACAGCGGGCCGCACAGAGGCTCCTGCTTATACGTTTTCTCTGAAAGTCCGCACTCCGTCTCTCAAGACGTGCTCTCCTTCCTTACTGGCTTTCAAGAGTTTAGCCTAATGTCCAGTCTGCGAAGGGCTGTCTGCCGGCTACTATCGCACTTTCTCGCTAACTCAGTAACTTTACAACAGCATGTTTCAACATTTATTTTCAGAGACGTTGACATTTTTTTCTTGATATTTTTTTTTTTCTTTTTAGGCATGCATGGCTCCAAACCGTTTATTTGGGTGATTCTGGCCTAATCTGGATTAGTGGTTTCATTAATGAAGGAAAAGAGCAATAAAAGAGGAGTCCGTCCAGTTTGATTTACTGCACATTTTTAAAACTGCTTTTCTCGTTCATCGTGTTTGGGTTTCCTGGCTATGGACTCCTTGCTATTGTGTGAGGAACTGATTTTGGTTTTGTTTCTTTTGAATTTGTTTGTTTTAGATTTTCACCTTTTTTGACAAAGTCAGTTTTTGCTTCTTCTTCACTTGCCAGGTCTTTATTGTGCCCTTTTTGAATTCTTTTATAAATTCAAAAAAAAAAAAAAGAAATATGAAAGGCACATTTATTTCTGCTAATCCTGGTCTTAGGGGTTTAATAGTTTCCCTGTCTCCATAGCAGGACATTGTGTGACTTTGAACGATTAAACTTTGGGTCTCTGTTGATTCTGGGCATTGGCTGTCTGGGGTGAGGCCTCATCCAGGGCAGGTCTGGCCTTTTTTCTATGAGTTTTTTACCGTTTTTTGTGCATTTGTTGTGGCAAGAACATCATAACAATGTGCCTTGTTGTCTTTAGGTTGAGCCAAAGGGGGTGGGACCCCTTGACTCTACAGCTGCAGGACCACCACCAGGACTTTATAAGCCTGTGATAACTGCAGAACTAGCACTAGCGCTGCTTGGTCCTTTCCATGAGATTTTTTTGTATATATGTTTGTTTTATCGATTACAGTACTTTGATTTCTAGATGTTGTTTTATTTGGTTATTGATTCTTGTATTTTGGACTTATTACTGCTTGTTTTAAGGTTTGCCTTGATTCTGTTTCATTGTTTTCTTTGTTTTGAAATTTGTGTAAATTAAAACCTATACATATTAGAAAATGGATCTGGGCCAGGGGTTTCAATGATTCTCTCCTCCTTTCTGAAGTCTTGAATTTACGGAGACTTGCTCATTTTCTGTTGGGCCTGTGTAGCCTGCTTCTTGAGTTTGAGTTCAAGCTTGCTTTTGGTAATGAGGCCACAGGGGAGCATGGAAGCCTCACTTTGGACAAAAAGCTTCATTTTGAATTCCAGAGTCCTGCAAAATCATAACAGGTGGCAATTAAAGACACCAAACATTAACGGCCATAACTAAAAATTTTCTAAATAATGTCACTTGTGTTTCGGATTCTTAGCTTCTACGTGGTAGTGACAATCAGTTGGAGTAATGGCTGGTCCTGCCCACTGTGGTCTGCTTTAGCCAAGTCAGGCGACTGTGTGTAACTGGACTTTAAAAAACAAGGCTGTCACTTCTGACTTCTGCCCTGTCCCTCTGTATCACTTTGAGTAAGATGATTAACCCGCTTGTTCAAACTGTAAAACAATTTGTGAATTGTGGTAACATTTTCTGATCTTGCAGGCTGCCTTGTATAAAGGTGTCAGCTAAAGAGACCACTGCAGTTTGGGGTCTCCACCTTAAAGTTCTTATCATAAAGACCGACAACTTACAGACGGACTGCACAGTGGAAGTGGTGCCCCCTGCATTCACCCCACCGCCGCTGCTTCTGGCTTCATGGGACATGTTATGTGCTGCCGGGGAGCCTTTGCTGATACCATCTGGTGAGTATCCCCTGGAATCACCGGTGCCCCCTGTAAAACAAGAAACATGGCAGAATTCACCGTTTCACATAAACTGAACGATTCAAAGAGAACAAGACTGGTACAAGATGTGTCCCACTGGGACCTGAGATTCGATTTTAAATGAATTGTTCACTTTGCTGATATGAGTAACTGTGGGTCCCCTTCTCAGTATGCCCTGTAATACTCATGGAGGGTTAGATCTTGCCTTTCACCTGATCCTGGCCAGGTAGCTACTGTACTACACAGACCCTCTTAAACCCTGAGGGGCCCAGTACTGGACAGAGCCATTGTTTAAAAATCTTCTGCTATATCATAAATGTGAATTACGCGACACACCGGCGCAAACAATACCTCACTTGCAAGTGAAGAGTGACGATGTCACACTCCTAGAAATCAAGTTGGTACAATAGACTTTTAATCTAATATGAAATCACAAAAAAAAAATTTGAACAAATCCTAGTAATTATTCTGTATAAGGAATACACAAGTTTTATGCATCAATCAAAATGTCCCAACCAATAAATTTGAACCAATGCGATGAACCCTCTCACCGACCGAGCAAATGCAAGCTATAGGCTGAAAACCAGAAACAGCGTTACACTGCTCTTCTGATTTGTTTCATGTTCTCTCACATAATATTTCACCAAACAACAGCAAAGTGACATATCAGTACTTATAGTAGATTCTCCTGAGCATATTATCAAGCATATTATTTTACAAAGAATCAATCATGAGAGGCCACCTTTGGCAAGTACCTCCTCACATTTGCAGGTCATTGGCTCCGACTCAATAGGCCACCCACTCACAAACCTCATACTGTTGGAAGGAGGCGACTGTGACTCCCAACGACACAGAGATAATGAGATCCTGCTGAGGATGTGCAGAGTGAAGAATTACACCATTTGAAGCAGGAGCAAACAATGTAAATAGTATTGTGTAAATGTGGTGGGGTGGGGGGGGGTACTCGGGTACAAGAGTGTATTAGGGGATGGGGTTCCGAGTTTTTATAGGATTCACTGTTTTATGTGCAATAAAATTGTTCTGAACATGGAGTCCCGTTTGGAGAGGTTTTGGATGGGGAAGGGAGACCCATGGTGCCAAATGCTGTAACTATTTATTTCTTTGCATTATCAACATGAAACATTAGACAGGTACAGTTGACATGCTTGGGAACGCCTCAGAGGTGAAGAAACTACCCTGGCATTACTTGTACATGAGATATACTGTACTGTATCAGAAAACAAAATATTTGAAATTACACCCCCTGCTCGCATTGCTCGCCAACCACCCACCTACTTTGTCTTTTATTTCCGGCCCCGGGCGTGGTTGAATCTCTCGGCACAAAGTCTCGTCTCGCAGGACGTGAAAGTGTCTCTCTGAGAAAGTCACTTCTCCTTTTTTATTATAATAGAGAGACTTACTTAAATTTATAAGTAAAGTTTTAAGTAACAAATAATTTACTAACTGGATTCAGTAGACATTTTAATGCAATATAATCATTTTCCAACCCGTTATATCCTAACATAGGGTCACAGGGGTCTGCTGGAGCCAATCCCAGCCAACACAGGGTGCAAGGCAGGAACAAACCCTGGGCAGGGTGCCAGTCCACCACAGGGCACACACACACTAGGACCAATTTAGGATTGGCAATGCACCTAACCTGCATATCTTTGGACTGTGGGAGGAAACAGGAGCACCCGGAGGAAACCCACGCAGACACGGGGAGAACAAGCAAACTCCACACTGGGAGGACCAGGGAAGCGAACCCGGGTCTCCTAACTGCGAGGCAGCAGCGCTGCCACCGTGCCGCCCTAAGTAGAAAATTGATTCATTTAATTTTTTTCTCAAAAAAGTTACGTTGACTTATTAAAAAAATACTTATATATGATACAGTACCTGCCAAATAATACAATGAGTACACGACATGCGTTTCGACTCATTGGGGTTCATCTGGTATACGCATCTTTGCCACCCCATACGGGGAGTGACTCACGGACATCAACGCCTGAGGAAAAGCCTCTGACGTTGCGCCGCGGCGGCTGATTCGCTTGATTTTACAACTTGACGACTGGAATATTGCATTTTAGGTATGCATCGCTAAAAAGATTATTTTAATGGTTATCTGCCAGGTAGTGCCTGAGGTTGGTCTGGCAGTCGGCAAATATATCCATGAGCTGCTTGTCGTAACTGAGAGGACGTGGCGGAAGTTTGCAGACGGGCTGACAAACCACAAGTGTTATCTGGTAGGTAACCACCCAATAGTCACATTGTGATTCAGACTGAAAAATAATATATATTTATATATATATAAAGTTTATAGTTTTGAAGTTAAATAAATGCTGGATACGCAGGCCTCTAAACTACCGACTCCACAGGTTTGAAAGCAGGAACTAAAAGGAATTGAAATCGATATGTCGGGCATGCAATACAGGCGTCAGTGCA
This sequence comes from Polypterus senegalus, assembly GCF_016835505.1. Lineage (NCBI taxonomy): Eukaryota > Metazoa > Chordata > Cladistia > Polypteriformes > Polypteridae > Polypterus > Polypterus senegalus. The sequence continues at coordinate 43,513,262 of NC_053162.1, forward strand.
CCGGCAAACATGGGGAGTGGCTCTCGGAAAGTGGGCGAGGCCAAACAGATGCCACTCTCTTGGAAGGCGGAGGAAGGTGGGCGGAGTCCGAAGGCGGAGGAAGGTGGGCGGAGTCCGAGTGCGGCGGGAATTAAATGGGAGCCGGTGCGGGGAATGGAGGTTCGTCTTCTGAAGATGCGAGGTCAGAGGTGGGGCATTTGTTAAGGAGTTTATCTCGTATCTGGAGTTGTTTTGTTGGCTTGAAATAAAACGTGTTTCCTTGGGTTGGTGTATGGAGGAATATTTCTGACAAAATTAAATAAATAAATGCGTAAATAAATAAAAGTACTGTGAAATGAGAGCATAAATAAATAATTGTGTCCCGAAATATGTTTTTTGTTGCTTATTTATTTATTTTATTTTGTCCGTAACATTCCTGCAAACTCGTTGTTTCAAAAAGTAGCTGCGAATATGCACTTGACTTTATACTCGTAAAACAAGGGTCAAATACTCAGTTCAAAATATTAGTTGGCGGTGCTTTGGGCATCCCATGTGAAAGTACCTAAACTAACACAGCCGTTGTAGCTTACCGTATATCAAACTGGCTCATTCGCCTTGTGATCGTCTTCTCCGATACACCATATAGACCTGCAATCTGTCGTACTTTTAAACCGCATAACAGAAGGTGTTCTATTGACTCAGCTGGAATGTCAAAGGATGGACGTCCAGAGCAGGGAACTGCGTCACCTGAACTGGAGTGTAGTGGAGTCCGTTCCACCTGCTCTTCGATAATTTCAAAAATAGTTTCATCTATATCGGAGCCTAAAAGGGCCGCCAACATTGTAATTTCTTCCGATAAATCTTCAGTTCTCTCTCTGAAATACGTAATATCTTCGGCAGAATCCATTTCATCGGCAGTAGTAAGCATTTTTCTAATTAATTCTTGTGCTATCGATTCACCAATCAGTAACTAGAGGGCATGTTAGAGCCCACCCTCTCAACTTTGACGAGTGAAAGTGACAGTTTTATTTCAAGTCGTATTTCATGACGGTTTGCAGGAATGTTACGGACAAAATGAAATAAATAAATAAGCAAACAAAAAACATTTCGTGACACATTTATTTATTTATGCTCTCATTTCATGACATATTTATTTAGGCTCTCATTTCACGACGCATTTATTTATTTATGCTTACATTTCACAGTACTTTTATTTATTTACGCATGTATTTATTTATTTCATTTTGTCCGAAATATTCCTCCATATTGGGTGTCGTTACTGCCGTCCCGCTGGACACTGAACGATGTTATTTTGCATAAAGAACCACACCGTTTTTGACGGTCTAAGGAATCTCGACAGCTTTTGGACAGTTAGATAGAAAGTTAAAGACCTTTTAGTAAATTGACTTTTTTCCGACTGAAATGGGAGTTGTGTGGTCGTGGAGGCTGATTTATGATATTTTTGATACACTGACAAAACCAGTCACTCACTCTACTATATTAGAAAAAATATATTTTTCCAGCACATGAGTAATATTAAAATTACGCAAATTGTTCCATCAACCTCAATAAATGAAAGTGTTTCATGCTGTATTATTTATTGTTTGTGTCGACATAGTATATAAATTACCATCTGACGATTAATATACTGCCCGTGTTAGCTCTGAAATAAGCTCAATGAACTGTGTTGGTGAGAATTTGTTTAATTGCTAAAGTCATCCATCTGTACGTGGACTGATGAATTTCATCATGTTGATTCAAGTATATTCAGTTACGTTTTTTAATTTTTAAGTAGGATGTACTTAATTTATTTCGGTGGAAACATAAAAAATACTGAATATTTTGGAGCGTATGAGGCTGAGCTGACAGTTGAAGCACAAATTCTTTGCTGCGCTTTTCGGTTCTAACCTTCCAAGCCGATAATGTCAGTCAGTGAGTAGCCGCCGCTGCGCCGGAGGGATGTTTAATAGACGATCAACTTACCAATCTTCTGCAGAGTGGAAGTCGCCCCTCCACCACTCACCCCTCCACCGCTTGCTTTGGCTTCCCTGGACATCAGATCTGACGCTTTGCTTCCAGGCTGCACCCCTCCGGTGCCGAAACCGTAGTCGGTGACGTGTTCGTTGGACATGTTTCAGTCGTGGCAATGAGCTTCGCTGTCCAGGACGGTCTTATATAGGAGTGATTTTCAAGCATTGATAACGGGATGCGTAATTTCAAAAGAAATGAAAGTGAAAGTTAAGGAAAGTGACCTCTAAGGGAACATTGTCATTTGCAAACAAAGATCACACACACCATAGGAAAGAAACTGACTGAAGATGGAATACACATTGAGCAGAGTAAAGATGCTGCTTTCAACCCCAGGCCATCATTAGGAATGGAGAAACGAGTCAAATGAGAAGTCTGTTGTTTGAAACAAAAAAGTGTAAAACAGCAGGGTGCAGTTTGACCAGTGGCAGCTGGGGAAGAAAACTGAGTGGGGGTACAGTTTTTCTTTTGGTGGGGGGACAAACTGAAGCAGCCCTTTTCTTTTATATAGTGCCTTTCATATCTATCTATCTGTCTGTCTGTCTATCTATCTGGTCATTCCACATACTCTCGCAGTCCTCATCATAGTTTCAATGCACATCTTGGCCTGTCCAGTACCAGACTCCCAGGACAAATCCAGGCTAAAATGTATTATACCCTTTTCACCATGCTGCCCAATCTGATGCCAGCTTTCTCATTTCTACTGTGCTCCAAAACTTCAGTCTGTGACATCAGCAGTCCCCTTCTTCTTGCCATAAACCTGCCCTGTAGATGTGAAAGAGGTGCACCTGCCATGCAAATTCATCTGTCTCTAAAGTGCCCAGTCCTCTGCCAACTTGCCCAGTTCCACATTCTGCCAAACCCCGCATCATAATGTCTGCACCCCCGCCTCTTCCAATATCATGCACTTCCATCTGTCCTATAACACATCCATAGCATAAATCCAATCCAAATCTTATTCTGCCTCTGCTAATAGAGTGCCCAGTCCTTTGGCATTTCCACCGTATTCCATTAATCCGCATCATACAAGCACTAGTCCTCTGATTTGTCTCAAGTCTTGCATCCCAGTTTATCATTTACTGCACCCACAGAGTCATCCATTATTCAACCCGCTATAGCCTAACTACAGGGTCATGGGGGTCTGCTGGAGCCAATCCCAGCCAACACAGGATGCAAGGCAGGGCACACACACATGCACACCAAGTACACAATAGGGACAGTTTAGAATCGCCAATGCACCTAACCTGCATGTCTTTGGACTGTGGGAGGAAACCCACGCAGACACACGGAGAACATGCAAACTGGGAAGTGAACCCGGGTCTCCTAACTGCGAAGTAGCAGTGCTACCCGCTGTGCCGCCCTCACAGAGTCATTCCCACCCTAATTTTATTGTACACTTGCTGCCAGTCTGACCCGTCCTATGCAAGTTTGCCAGGCTTACCTGACCTGGGCCCAGATTCACACTGTAAGATCCACAGACCCTCACATCTTAAAACATAACAAGACAACCTGTCTTGTACTACACCCGCAGGACAAGTCCAACCTAAATCTTATTCTGCATTTATGATCCACATACCTATCTTTCCTTGAGCATAAATTTTGCCCTCTTTTCCTTCAGGCCTGAAAGTTTTTCCATTACTTTTTGCCTAAATTGAGTCGTCTCACTAAGCCTGCCTGAGGAGAGCAGTGCAGTGGTGAGAGACAGGGAGAGGCGACTTGTGTTTTGTTGCTTATTTATACAAGGTGTTAGTGTAATAAAACACTCTTTGTTTGAACCCGGGACTGTCTTGTGTGTTTGGGGCTCACTGGTGCCCCCCTAGCCTTCACAGCATGTATATATGTAGACAGAAGAGAGAGATTGCATCAGCAGCTGGAGGTTATGGCGTGTGTTCTTGGTGTTGTATCTGTTAGAACTGAACTTGATAAATAAAGAGTTAAATAGTTATTAAGTCTGATCCCGAGCGTTCTTTATAAAAGACAAGAGCACCACAGACACACTGCTGTGTGTGTCCTGGAAGTTATTTTTGAAATCTAAAGAATGATTTTTGCCGTAAGTGGATGAACATTTGTATATTCATGACATACACCAGCTGCGCCTTTAACGTTGAGCTACAGGGTGTATGTGCGTCTGTGCTGCCTGAACTGGGCTGGCATCCCAGGGGTTGTAAAAAAAAAAAGAAAAGAATGACAGTAATTATAAGAAGAAACAAAAGTGAACTAATGCACTGAACTTGAGGAAAAGGAGAACTAAAATTCAGTAGTAAAACATTAACAAAATCGATATGAGTTTCTGTTTTAGCTGTAACTGAAGGCCGGCCGCTCAACCCAGCCGGGACTCCCACAGAATGGAAAGATGGGGGAAGACAACCTCTTTGGGACACCATAGGGTGGTCCAGATCTAATTATGCAGATCCAGATCGTCTGGATGGCTTTGATTTATGCGGGGAGGATTCCAGTTTGGCACAGAGACGATTCTTCGTGTCATCAGTTCGCACACTTCTCGATGGTCCAGGATTTTTCGGGTGATTTTTTAAGTAATAAACTTAATAAGTTATAGCATAATGAAAATTGCATAATTAGACCTGGACAACCCTATACTTCCCCCTCAAGATGTTAGATGGCAGATTCCCCGCAGTGTAGCAGTGCCCCGGATTCCCGCAGGGCACCATGGAACATGTAGTTTAATACCACAGCCCTGCTGGGTACTGTGGGTGACGCCAGGGGATGCTACAAGAGGGGTCACGTTTCACCCATAGCCTGAAAGTACCACCAAGTCATGGGGATGAAAGCTCAGAAATACTTCTGGGCTGAAGAAAACTCAAGTTCTCCATCTGACCCGTAGGACAGAAGCACTTCCGGGTCAGACACTATATAAAGGACTGCTGTGAACCCAGCAGGCGAGCCAGAGCCGGGCAGAGGTGGACAAAGCTTGCTGGGAGGTGTGGAGGAGAAAATAGACAGAGAATTGAGGATTGAGATTATTGTGTTATTTGTGGATGTGGTGCTTAGAGCACTGTTTATAGAAGAAGAAAGAAAATAAATGACTTATTGGTGCTTTTAGCCTGCATTCTGCGTGTCTGTCTGATGGGTTTAAGGGGCAATGGCGACCCCCAGCATCCACAACTGTAAGCAGTGAGTTTATAAGTCAGAAGAGTTTAAGAGAAGAGGTAGTAGATGTGTTGGTGAATGACGAAGATCTATGAACAGAAGAGAACAGCAAAGGAACAATGTGATTGTAGCCATTTATAAGGGGAAGGGAGCTATTCAGAAACAGAGGGGCAAAGCTGATGTCACACACAATGAAAATTTGGAAAAGAGTTATAGAGAGAACGCATAGGGAAGAGATGCCATAGGAGAGGAGCAGTTTGGTTTTATGCCAGGGAGAGGAACAATTGATGTGGCCTTTGCATTGAGACAGCTGATAGTTAGAGAAGCATTAAGAAAAACAGAAGGGTTTGCATTTGGTGTTTGTTGATTTAGAGAAGGCTTATGATAGAGTGCAACATCCAGAGGTCTGGAGGTGCGTGAGGGAGAAAGGAGATCCAAAGACGTATGTGAGGATTGTCCAGGATATGTACGAGGGAGTGAGGACTTGGGTTAAAAGCAGTGTTGGGGTAGCAGACAAGGTCCCACATTCTTAAAAATACATCTGCCAAAGTGGTTATTCAGAGCAATGACATGGGTGACATTTTTGTTTCCCAAAACTCCCTTCCACATGAAGATTCAAAGGTTATTTATTGAGATTGGTAGCAGACTCCATACAGGACATAGCCATGAACAGATGGTAAGAGATTTGTGAAATATCAGGGTTTCAAAAGGACTCTTGCTGCATACATACAGGCCCGCAGGCTGTCCTGTTGGTGTCCTGTTAGGTGGCCTACCACACATTAAAGGCTTTTTTCTAGATATTAGAAGTTTTTCAAACCACAAAGAACCAACTTCATATGCAAAGAACTCTTCACAGAATTGAAAGATTCTTTGTCAAGTGTAATGGAAGGATTTTTCTAAAGAGAGGGGGGGATCAAGAGAGCAGATGGGCGTTGGTCGCTCAGTGCAAAAACCAGCTTCAAGAAGGAAAAGTACTGGGAATATGGCCAGAGGGTTATGCTGACTTGTTTTTCACTTTGAGGGGATTTTACTGTATTTTTGTGTGCCTTTTGGTACCAGGTGTCGTCATCATCAGGACCAAGTGCAAAACAACACCGCGTCCCGTGGAAAGGTGTGTGTGCTGAAACGAATCACTTCTGTATACACTGCTTACACGTAAGCTGCTTTGGGCAAGGACGCTCAATTAGTATATAAGGGAAGGTTTCGCCCTCAGTTTCTTTGGAGGCTCAACCGTGGGGACAGCGCGCACCGCCCGGTATTTGAAAGGCAAAATGAGTTGGTCCTCTGACAAGACTGACAAGCGGGCCCCCTCAGTCTGCTGGTCTGGGATGATGGCTCTGTGTCTTTTTATATGTCTGTAAGTATTGTTTTGTTTTGTATGTCTGCATTATATGTGTTTGATTATTGTAGTTGATTAAGTAAATAAAATAGAAGTATTGGACCTCTTCTCTCTGATTCTTTGCCTACTTATGTTCTAATCCCTTGAACCATTTTCCCACAACAAAACATTTTGGCGTAGTCGGCAGGATTTTGGGGAATCTGGTAAAATATTGAACTATTGAGTGAGGCAAAAAGAAATCAGAGATGTCTAAGAAAATCAATCAATCAATCAATCAACATTTATTTATATAGCACATATTCATACAAAAAAATGTAGCTCAAAGTGCTTTACAAAATGAATAGAGAAATAGAAGACACAATAAAAGATAAACATAAGTCAACATTAATTAACATAGAATAAGAGTAAGGTCCGATGGCCAGGGTGGACAGAAAAACAAAAAACTCCAAAGGCTGGAGAAAAAATAAAATCTGTAGGGGTTCCAGACCAAGAGACCGCCCAGTCCCCTCTGGGCAATCTACCTAACATAAGTCAAACAGTCCTCTTTGTATTTAGGGTTTTCATTGAAGGACTTGATGATGATGGTCACGTAGACTTCTGGCTTTCAGTCCATCAATGTTGGTGCCTCATGATGCTTTGAGTAGGTGGTGGTGGCGCAGGCCGCCACCACAAAGAAACCGGAAAAAGAAACAGAAGAGAGAGTAGGGGTCAGTATGGATTTTGGAGCCACTGTGAATAGTTATTATGAAGAATTGAACATACAGAGTATCAGGATTAAGTTAAAGTGAAGTTATAAAAAGGCCATGTTAAAGTAATGTGTTTTCAGCAGTGTTTTAAAGTGCTCTACTGTATTTGCCTGGCGAATTCCTATTGGCAGGCTATTCCAGATTTTGGGTGCATAACAGCAGAAGGCCGCCTCACCACTTCTTTTAAGTTTAGCTTTTGGAATTCTAAGGAGACACTCATTTGAAGATCTAAGGTTACGATTTGGGATATAACGTGTCAGGCATTCCGATATATAAGATGGAGTGAGATTATTTAAGGCTTTATAAACCATAAGCAGTATTTTAAAGTCAATCCTGAATGACACAGGCAACCAGTGTAGTGACATCAAAACTGGAGAAATGTGTTCGGATTTTCTTTTCCCAGTTAGGATTCTAGCAGCTGCATTCTGCACTCATTGCAAATGATTTATGTCTTTTTTGGGTAGTCCTGAGAGGAGTGCGTTACAGTAATCTAGTCTACTGAAAACAAAAGCGTGAATTAATTTCTCAGCATCTTTCAATGATACAAGAGGTCTAACTTTTGCTATGTTTCTTAAGTGAAAAAATGCTGTCCTAGTGGTCTGATGAATATGCGATTTAAACTTCAGATTACAGTCAACGGTTACCCCTAAATTTTTTACTTCCGTCTTAACTTTTAATCCTAGTGCATTAAGTTTATTTCTGATAACCTCGCTGAATCCATTATTGCCAATTACCAAAATTTCAGTTTTCTCTTTATTTAGTTTGAGAAAATTACTATTCATCCATTCAGAAATACCAGTAAGACATTGTGTTAGTGTATCGAAAGAGTTGGAGTCATCAGGTGCTATTGATAATTACAGCTGTGTGTCATCAGCATAGCTGTGGTAGCTCACGTTGTAACCTGAGATAATCTGACCTAACGGAAGCATGTAGATTGAGAAGAGCAGCGGACCCAGGATAGAGCCTTGTGGAACACCATATAGAATATCATGTGTCTTTGAGATGTGATTACCACAACTCACAAAGAATTTTCTCCCTGCCAGGTAGGATTCAAACCAATTTAAGACACTGCCAGAGAGGCCCACCCATTGACTAGGGCGATTTCTAAGAATATTGTGATCAATGGTGTCAAATGCAGCACTCAGATCTAAGAGGATGAGAACAGATAAATGGCCTCTGTCTGCATTTACCCGCAAGTCATTTACTACTTTAACGAGTGCAGTTTCTGTGCTGTGATTTGTTCTGAAACCTGACTGAAATTTATCAAGAATAGCATGTTTATTGAGGTGGTCATTTAACTGCATAATGACTGCCTTCTCTAGAATTTTACTTAAGAAGGGTAGGTTAGAGATGGGTCTAAAATTTTCAAAGGCAGAGGGGTCAAGATTATGTTTCTTAAGTAGGGGTTTAACTACAGCAGTTTAAGACAGTCTGGAAAGACCCCCGTATCTAATGACGAATTAACTATGTCCAGAATATTGTCAATTAGCACGTCTGATACTTCTTTGAAAAACCTTGTTGGTATTGAGTCAAGGACGCGGGTGGAGGGTTTCAGTTGAGAGATTATATTATGTAATTCAGGTAAATCTATCCTGGTGAAAGCATTTCATTTGTTTATAATGGAGTACCGGGACTTTGGAGGTTCTGCAGTGTTGGGGAGATGTACTATGTTATCTCTAATATCATTCATTTTTTGATTGAAAAATACAGCAATGTTCTCACAGGTATCACTGGAAGTATTCTGGGGGGCATTCCTTTGTGTTACCTGGGTTTAACAGACGATCAATTGTAGAAAATAAGACTCTGGGATTACTAGCATTGTTGTTTATAATCTTAGAGAAATAGCAGCGCCTCTCAAGACGGACTGTGTTATTGTATTCTGTTATTTTAACCTTCAATATCTCATAATGGATATTTAGTTTAGTTTTCCTCCATTTATGCTCAGCTCTACGACATGTTCTTTTTAAATCAGACACTCTTTGGGTCTTCCATGGAATAATAATACTAGAAGAGTTTTTAACTGTCTTTTCAGGTGCAACTATGTCAACAGCAGCTCTTACTTTAGAATTAAAGTTTTCCACTTTACTATTTACATTATCCTCGCTATTATAGTTGGCACTATAAACAGACTGATTGCTTAGAATAGTTGTAAGCTTTAAAGCTGCTGATGAGTCAAAGAAGCGTTTTTTAACAAAATGCTTCTCATGAGCGTTTTCTATCTTTATTTCTATATTAAATAGTAGAAGGAAATGGTCTGATAGACCGATATCAGTGACAGAAAAAGGATAAAAACCCTGGCACGGCTCCTTTACCCCTTCCCGGCTGGGAGGAAACAGATTAGCACAATATTGGCAAAGTTTAGGCCCCCCAACACCAGTGAATGTACGAGCTGCGCTTAAGAAATGTCAAGTGTCTGCAAAAGAACCCATAACGGGCTTGCAGACGCGGGGGTGGGTTTTACTAACGGCAGTTAGATGTCTGGACAGCTTGGTAGACGAAAAAGGGAGATTAAGAAAATGCAAATGGACTTGACGGATGCGTTAGGGCGAGCCTCAATGGCCGAATCAAAGGTAGCTGTATTATTGCCGCGGGTACAGAGAGCCGAGGAGTTGGCGGATGAGGCAGCCTTATGCATAGCCAAGATAAATACCTGGCTAAAAATTTGCGAGCAGCTAGCAGTACACATAGCAATGTATAAAGAGAATGCCATATAGATTAAGCAACGATCGCTCAGTGTTAAAGTGTGTGGTGGCGCAGTGGTTAGCACTTATGCCATGATTCGAGTTTATTTGTGATTTATGTTGAAGCTTACATGTTGTTTGTTTTGAGTTAATATTCGCAATGATAGTTTAGTCTTTTTGACGAGAGTGCCGTCTTGCTGTAGTATCGAACCGCGTGATTTCTTGATAGTTGGATTTGCCCTAATTGTCGCAGGAATGGATCGCCACGGAAGCAATTCCTCGTTGTCGCCGAGTCATTTCGCCAATGGAGTCTCCCTGATCTAGAAACCAGCGCCGTTTCGAGCTGAGTAGAATCGTGTTAGAGTTAACATCCGCTAACGTCATGAGAGGCTGTTTTATATTATAGTCTGATAAGTAAAGCAGCCTTCAGAAAAATGTAGGAGGATGGCACCAGAAAGAATAACAAGCGTTGAGAAGAATATAATGCGCGAAAAAGAAAAAGTGCACTGTATTTAACTTCAAAGGTACCTGGCGCTCGCTAATGTCTGTGTATGTGAATATGTCTGTGCTGGACTTATTCAATGTGTGTGCCTGTATACTATGTGTATGCCTGAGCATTAATTGTTCTGTGTGTGTGTGTAAAAATGTGTGAGCTAAAAATGTGTGAGCGTGCCTGTTATTTGTTCTGTGGGTGCGTACGTGTGTTTGGGAGTAAGAAAGCAAAAACATGGAGACTTCTGGGTAATGTAGTTCAACTATGATTTGCTGAAGCTGCCGTGTGCATATAAACTTCCAGAGCTCTGAGTAAATATGGGTTAAAATAAATGTGAGTATGAGTAACATTTAAATAATAAGTGACAAAACTGAGTTAAAGTTGAATGTATTAAAACAATGGCTTGGGTGATTTTGTGTATGTTATATAGTGTATTAGAGGGATCCCTATGTGTGTGTATGTTAAATAGGTTTCAGTGTGCTTAAAAGAATGTGTAAAAATATGTGGTGTTGTTTGCAAGAATTAAATAATTGATATTATTGTGAATGTAAATGTTGAAATTAAAAGAGCTCTTACTTCTAAATTAAAAAAAAAGATTTGAACAGGTGGTGTAAAACGGTCTCCAGATTAAGCATATTATATGAGCACCCCTTTTATTTGAGTACTGGCCAGACTCTGATAAAAAGGAGGATTTTAATTAAAATGAGTAAATTTCGATTGAAGGAGACATTCTTTTAGCAAAATGAAGCAGGTTATTGGTAATACTCCTTTCAAAGCCTATGTTGATTAGTGCTGCTTAGAAAACAAAATGTACTGTATATTGGAGAGGCAGAGTACAAGGAAAGCTGTTATAATGTGAGGGTTACTTGTATGTGGTAATGAAGGAAAGTGTAAGTGACAATATGGTGTGCATTTGTTTGGTGGTGGTCAAATGCGACAATTGGTATGAAGAATGGCATGTGGCAGTATAAAAACAGCCAATGCCAAACTGTAGGTGAAAGAAAGGGAATAAGGAGGGTTAACTAAGAGGAAAACAGACTGTGCTCTTTGGAGTCAACATTGTGAAAGACGTGTAATAAAACATCTGGAAGATAACAATGAAAGAATGTGCAAGATCAACTGTCTTTGACAGAAGGTTATGGGGAAAAGAAAATCAGTGTATATAATTGAAGTAGATTTGAAGTATTTTCTTAGTTTACCTGATGAACAAGTGGGTTCTTCATTCTAAATATGGGTAGAAATGTGCAAATTTCTTAGAGGGCTTTATAGTAAATAAATAAAGACACATTTTGCATTATAGGGCATTTTGATATATTGATTTCTTTCCTCATTTCCTTTGTGTGTAATATTGACATGTTTGTGTGAAATACAGTGGAATACTGGGATCACAACAAAACTAATGGAAGGCTCACTTTTATACATGTATAGAAACTTTAAAAATGAACACCTTGTGCAAAAAGAAAAATGTTTTTAGGACTTTGCATAACTGAACAATGGTTTGTGATTAGATACATGGGGGAAGAAATGTGGAGCCTAACTTTTTTGTTATTTAATGTCACCAAGGAAAAGATTAAGAATTTACCCGTCTAGATTGTGGATTTCTTTCTTGACTCTGCTTGATATGTTATGTTTAATTTTGTTTAAATTTTACATTTTGAAACCAGTTTAAATCTTGGAACAAATGCAGATAATTTGAATATTATGTCAATATTATTGGGACCAATTTTGTAATGATTTATTATTGAGTACTTTTCCTTTTGTAATACATTGATTGACTTTATTTTAATAATGACTTGGGACATGTTTTTTAATTGAGTGGAAATTGCAACCGCAGCCAAACTGGAAACAGCTATAAAAGAGGACTTGAACTTTGTGCTTATCAATTGAAACTTTTACTCTGACTGTTTAAAGATAAATTGACTCAGACAAGCACAGACTGGATTGAACTGACCGTTTGTTTCACTGCTAGCAATATTTTTAATAGGGTTACCCCCAACGAAACAGAGCTGACATCTTATGACATATTGTTTTTTGGATCCATAAGTAGCTACCGATGAAGAATTAATATGCTGACTATTTAAATGAGCGTTTTTAAGTCTTTACGTCTGCAGGTGAAAGCTGTTTTTCCTAGTGCATCGTAGATGACAGCATTTGAAGTTGAACCAGAGATTGGGCTGTGATAAAGGTCTGCAGATAAACTAATTATCTGACTCCAAGGAGACCCCAGCCATACCAAAGAGGGAATCAAGTCATGAATCAGGCCATCGATCAGCTGACTACTGGACAACGCACTTGATTCCAGTTCCAGGCATCATGGATACCTGCTGCCAAGAGCTCAACTATGCTGGTGATGTTTGAGCCCAAAAGATCATCGTGGATTCCGAATCATAGATGACATCTGCTACTTGGGTCCTTTTTGCTTGGGATGTTGGACCCCAACACCTGCTTTGGTCCTTATTAGAGAAGAAAATCTGTCACACTTTTACTCTGCAGGGCTCAATGTTCTTGCTGGAGCCTGCTTTGACTGTCCACTTGTTTGACAAATGGCAACATCTTTTGGGTTAAAAGTATTCGAACTGTGAAAGATATAGAAGGGAAAGCTAATTATTTGTAGACAAAGCAGAATATAGGGATTCCTAAATAATATGCATTTAATGAATGTCTGTATTAATGGGAATACTATATAATTTGTATTTTTAGATAAATGTTTTGATATGCCTTCTGATATTTTGTATGAGATAATAAGTCACCTTTAAGGACCAATGATTTGGTTATTTGTAAAGTTAATCAGAATTGAATCTAATCTAACATAAGGGATCTATTAGAGATTGTTAAGTGATTGTCATTGAAGGGACAATGCACTATTACTAGTCAGGGTCAGTCCAGTTTAGATATTCTAGGTTATTGATTGTAGTGTTATAGCAAATAATGTAGAGCTTTACATTTAGGTACATTTAATTAATTGAAAAGAATAATAGTAAGCATATGGGATGACACACATGACTAGTATTTTGGGGATAAGGGACACATACTATAGGTCAGGACATCTATAGCTTTTAGAAGAGGATAAAACAGTTTAGGCTAGCATGTTGATGGTGATACAGGTCAAATGATTAACATCATGGCTTGATGAGTATATATGTTATGGAAATCAGTGAAATGAAGTAATAATTTGGCTCATAGGAGATGGAGTGTCTTATACATACAGTGGTGAGTGTGAGGTCAGTGAATTAAAAAGCCCAAATGAAGTTTGAAGATCTCTGAAGATATGAATCCTTAATAAGAAGCTTGGGTATAACCCTTGCAATTGAAATTGAAATGAATGTGACCTCAAAAATGACCCAGTGATTTGCATTTTGGAAGGTAGTGCTGACGTCTTCCGAAGGGAGGATTGACACCTACTGTCCACAAAATGGCTGCATTAATGTGATAAAGGTGGCTTAAGATTGAGACCACAGCTGGGTGTATATTTGGGCAATTTTATGAATGAGTGTGTTAAGATGTGAGCATGGTGAGGTGTGTAAGGACTTTATCTCCGATTATCATTGTGCACAGCGGTGGCAACCTAAAACTGAGAACTTTTGAGTTATTTAAGATAAATATTTATGCCATCTGTATCATCACCAATAATATTAATTAGTATTAACTTTATTTGAACCTGGGTATCATGGGGGTTCATGTTAGTGAAGCAGAAATTACTCTCTTAATAGTACGTTGTTGCTTATTACTAGTTTCCTAATTAGTTATTACTAGAGTTGCTGTCAAACAGGTGTGCACCCAATTTCTTGAACCATGGACACCTTCAGTTAAAGATTTTTATTCTTTTCTTGATGACAATGTGGATGATGAAATACCAAATCAGAAGAAACTCCTTGGGTGAAGGGCTAGTAACCGCTCCCCAGGGAGGTGACCCTCTACGGTGCGCAAAGTACCTGGGTTGAAGAAAAATTGTAATTTCACTGGAAAAATATTTCTCCAAGCGAAGAAAAAGCATTTATTATGGACAATTGTGTTATTATTATTGCTTTAATCACTATATTTAACTGTTATGTATTTTGTGCTTTACGAAAAATTGCAATCAGAACAAGAAGGGCAAGAGCGCTGGGTTTGCTGAGCGAGGGCGAATGTAATGGAAGGATTTTTCTAAAGAGAGGGGGGGATCAAGAGAGCAGATGGGCGTTGGTCGCTCAGTGCAAAAACCAGCTTCAAGAAGGAAAAGTACTGGGAATATGGCCAGAGGGTTATGCTGACTTGTTTTTCACTTTGAGGGGATTTTACTGTATTTTTGTGTGCCTTTTGGTACCAGGTGTCGTCATCATCAGGACCAAGTGCAAAACAACACCGCGTCCCGTGGAAAGGTGTGTGTGCTGAAACGAATCACTTCTGTATACACTGCTTACACGTAAGCTGCTTTGGGCAAGGACGCTCAATTAGTATATAAGGGAAGGTTTCGCCCTCAGTTTCTTTGGAGGCTCAACCGTGGGGACAGCGCGCACCGCCCGGTATTTGAAAGGCAAAATGAGTTGGTCCTCTGACAAGACTGACAAGCGGACCCCCTCAGTCTGCTGGTCTGGGATGATGGCTCTGTGTCTTTTTATATGTCTGTAAGTATTGTTTTGTTTTGTATGTCTGCATTATATGTGTTTGATTATTGTAGTTGATTAAGTAAATAAAATAGAAGTATTGGACCTCTTCTCTCTGATTCTTTGCCTACTTATGTTCTAATCCCTTGAACCATTTTCCCACAACAAAACATCAAGCAATGGCTTTTCGTGGAACTACACAACTCAGTGAAGTAGGATGAAGTGCCATTAAAGAACTCTTGAGTGCAGCTTGAGTAGGTCTTCACCAGGGATCTTCTTAAACTCATTGATCTGGTTATTGCTGTGCTGTGGTGACATTGTGTTGTGTAACACCAGGAAAGAGGAGGCTGGGAGATTGGAGAAGGGCTTTATGAGGTGAAGGGACTTTGGTGATACCTTGAACTGTCAAAATATAAATCATGGGTGCCACACAAGGATGTGATGATCTTTGGGTTGTTGTCGGTTTGGGCAAGAAATTATGGAGGGGCTATATATAATAAAGTATCTATCTATCTATCTATCTATCTATCTATCTATCTATCTATCTATCTATCTATCTATCTATCTATCTATCTATCTATAAATTGTGCTGTGTCCGCTTTTTATACTAAATACAGTTTTAGTGCTCATGTGCCTCATCACTGACCTCATATAATGAGAAATATTCTGTCACTTTCATGTAAGTTGTTTGAACTGTTGTATCTCATAGCGAGTTGTGGTAAGCTCAGATACTGTGATATTTTGGGCATTGCGGAGAACCAGCTAACCCCTGTTATTTCTGACGTTGTTTTAATGATGGATTGGTTTCATCAGACTAAGTGGAAAAAACAGGAGGAGGACTGGAGATTTTTGTGAATGTGCAAAATGATGAAAAAGGAGCACCGTGCAATTAAGGCTAAAATGCGTGATGAAGACATTGAAATGCTGACTGAATCTGTCCAAGTCACTGCCCAGGAAAGTACGTTACATCATTCTGGCTGACTCGGCAACAGAAAAGATTCAATCTGTACCAAATATCTTTTTAATGAATGCTGGTGACTGACTTCAAACAAGGAATCGAGTGTCTATCGAGTATCCTCCATTCATGGGCACGACAAGCCAAATATTGCTGACTTTAAATATAAACCTGTCACACAATCCAAGCAGGTCTGACCTCGCCTCACTGCCACCTACAAGCCTGTTAATGACAGCAGCAGCACTCCTGTAAAATTTAAATTTCCCCTTGGGGACAAATCAAGTATAATCTCTCTATTGTGCTTATGGTTATGGCATCCATGGAATCTAAATCTGTAACAGACAAACAAAGAAGATTTTACATTAAATGTAACATTCCTCACTGAGTGTGAATCTCCTCTCTTAACTCCATTTAAAATTGGTTTTATAAATTTCAGTTTACCAATAGTGTGAGGGACATGTTTGTTGGACCACTGAGAACTGTAAGAAAACCAGAAAAACAACTCTAGAGGCTGTGGAGCAGACGTAAGCATTGAGCACCATTACCATTAAACACTTTAGACTGGTCTGCTTGTCCAGTTCTTCATCAACACTTATCCAGTCTCCCGCATTAAACAGAAACAGTGCATACGTTTTATAGGAATAATTAAGCTGTGCAACTCAACCTCTTGTACTCCATTTATTGAATTACTAAATGAAAACTGGAATATGCTGAATAATTTGTAAACTCATTGAGAGGAGTGTTTTGTTGGTGGCAGAACTCATTTAAAGAACATTCTTTACAAAAACATGATGTTATTTAAGACCAAGCTAATAAATGACAGTGATTATTTTTGACTATTTTATTCCTTAACCAGTGCCGTGAGTCAAGTACAATCCTTTCAAAAATGAGATCAGATTAGATTGGAGATCTTTAATGTCATATACACTGCGAGAGAATAGTGAAATTCTTGTGCTACAGTTTGGACGGATGGATGGGGGGGCAGCGAAGTACATACAGGCAATAATGATGTATAAATAAAACTCTCTATAATATAAAGAAATCCTGGGATGAGATGAGACTTTTTCAGAGAGATAATTTAATGCCCCGCGAGACAAGACTTTGTGCCAAGAGAATTAACCACAGCCGGGGCCGGAAATAAAAGACAAAGAGTAGAAGACAATGTAGAACAACGTAAAAAGGATGAAAAACATTGGCATGATACACATGCAGAGCAGGTTAGAGATAATGAAAGTACTAAAATTTGAAAGTCTCAAAAAATGTTAGTAGAGATTGCATTAGCACAAACAAACGGAATTTATTACTCGGTGAAATAACAGAACAGCGAAAAGAGATTGAATTTATGGAAATAGGTGATATGACAAAGTATGTAGATATTGTTCAGCATTAAACTTTAAATCGAAGACTTGTAGATTGTCTAATTCGTGTTGCCATCAGGAAAAACGAGTGTTTCTTCCCAATGAAGAGGCGTATCTGCAAGAATTAAAAGATTTGTTGTTTGGTGAAAGTGAAATCCACAAACACGAGTGGCAGAGACGTGAAGCGGCTGGCGTGTATCGCAGGCCGGGGGGTTGTCAAGCAAAGCCCCCTAGTAAATACAATAAATTACAGTAGCAGAAGAACGGCCTATTGTGTATAGTACAAAACAGAACTGTACAGACATACATTGTATTGAACAGTTAATGGGCAAATAAGGAAACAAATGGTAGTGCATAAGTAACAGACTATAATTAGATATAAACCAGCCAGTGGGTACAGAGCAGGGCAGGTAAATTCCGTGCCCTTCTGGCCTGGGGGAAGAAGCTGTCTCTGAAATGGGTATCTATTCCTTGTTTTGAATAATGTTTGCTTTCCACTTTTCTTTTTTAGTAATATTCATTTGAAAAGTATGATTGAATGGAAACAAACCTTTAGTGTTTTTTGTTAATGCATGGCCATTGTGTTTTTTATCCATATTTGGCTTTGCTGTCATTATCGTAATAGTTGTCTTTCTGGGTCCCAGTACGGTGTCAATTTTCTTACTTGGGTCCTAAAATGAAAGAGTTTAAGAACCCCTGGCCCAGAGGATTCAGGGTCCCTGAAAGCATCTGAAGCCTCAAATTGTCCTTTCTGCCACTTCACATAGCTACGTCTCACTGTGGGATGCGGGATTGTCTGGGGACAAATGTGGCCAGTGACAAATTTTATACCCCCTCCTGTATTCAGTAAAATCCCGCCAGTTACCCAGCAGCAGATGCAGGGCATTGGGAAGGCGGAGTCTGACGCAGGTAGGGGCGGGAAGTGATGTGGGTGGTCATAACATCAGCACAGTTTTAGGACAGCAAGTTTGGGGGTGTAAGGTTAAGTCGATTTCAAATTACACAACTGCTAGTCGACTTCTGGGGGATATGTGAGGCTTGTTGGATGTCGACACACCAGAACAACTTTTGTGTAAAATCTACCAGTTTGGAAGTCTGCACAATTGTTGCATCACTATTGTTGCAAAGCCAGTTCAGTCAATTCATAGAAGAAGAATGCATGGAAGACACCCATACTTGCCAGGCAAGTCCTACTGGAGTCAATTAACAAAGGTGATAGTTTGCAGTCACTCAGTCAGCACTGACTTTATCTTTTATGCATATAAATATGAACTCAGAATATTGGCTTCATTGTTAGGAAGCAAACTTTTGGGCCTGTACCCCATGCACATACCTCCATTGACTGAGAAAACGTTGAAGGTGTTTTGTGTGATGACAGCGACTTTCTCCGGTTGTACAGTTAAGTGCTATAAGTGCTACATCACTTAAGGGGCTGTGATTCGGACTGTGATTACTGAAAGAACTTCTAGAAACAAGGAGCACAACCCCATAACTCATGTTGTTGAATCTTTACATTGGCCTCCATCTCTGAAGATGTTCTCATCCATACGTATCAGAGGGTCGCCATCATGGTCCCTCCCAGGCATATAATATCACTGCGGGCCAAGAAAGGGTACTGCCTCGAACTGTGTCATCTTCCCCGCCCAATGAGGGTAACTGACTCCACCCCTTCCAGTCCCAGGACCTTACAAGGCCAGCCACCCAGAAGGAGGCGTCACTCCTTGACTGCAGAGCAGAGGTGACTGAGTTTCTGCAAACCCAGAAAAAGCACCCAAAGGAATCCTTGATAGGCAGTGACCTTATTTGTTAGAACAGCAGAGGGTCACATTTTTATTTGTAGTCTTACCATCGAGCGCTGCTTATTTTTCAGTTTCACAAGTCGACAGGGAAAAACCGGGTTGGCACCTCAGCATTTATCTTGTCTTTTGACCAGTTGTTCCCTTGGATGACCACAATATCTCTGCCAGAGATGAAAAATGTCAAGGAAACAAGGAAGGTGGACCAGGAAATGCAGAGAATGTCAAAGTCTAAAATATCAAAATAAACCAAACTGCCAAAGCCCAAAATGTCACCCAAAATCTTAGTCAAAAAATACTCAACAAGGTTCAGCCTTAAAATATTAAAGGAATACTCCACTCAAAGCAATATTATTTTAAATGTTACTTGCCACATGTAGTTTGTAGTGGTGACAGAGAATCATTTTTATTCTTATGTTTTCATGGACTGCGGTGTGCTGGCACCCTGCCCGGGGTTTGTTTCCTGCCTTGCGCCCTGTGTTAGCTGGGAATGGCTCCAGCAGACCCCCGTGACCCTGTAGTTAGGATATAGCGGGTTGGATAACGGATGGATGGATGGATGGATGGATGTTTTCATGGAGAAAGTAAACAGGATCAATAGGTGACCAAGATTGGACAGTGGCAAACACTGCAAAAAGACATCCATGGATAAAAGAAAAAAGTGATCTCATGAGACTCGTGTCACATAATCCATATGTCTGATAGCCATGCATGTGCTAAAATATTATTAACAGCTACTTCCTGAAAACACTGCTTTTAATGTAAACAGGAAAAACATCACAACCACAATGGTTGGCAATTCAATTAAAGACGGGTTTCTTAACCAATAAATGAGAAGGAGAGGCAGATGCGGGAGTGCACCCTTCCTGCCATAGCTGCCCTCTACCAACAATGACCGTCATTCTGACTTCCACCATAAAAACAATTCCTCTTGAACCATCTAAAAGGCTGATGTGCTTACAACACTAAAACTCATATCAAAAACCCCTCAAGGGTCAGTGTTTTATAAAATTAACTCCAGCAATATCTGTATGCCATACATACCCTGATTATAAGCAATGCAGTCTGCTGAGCAAGCTGAGATATGATATGCTTTATTAACTCTGGACTCGTACCTCCTTCCATGTGACTCTGTGTCCCTCATTTGCTGAAGTGTTCCTACTGGTTTGGTCCTTTCTAGGGATGCATGATCCGTGTTTCAAGTTAATTTTGATTCCAAGTGAGCTTTCTTGGACATCAAGTCAAGTCAAGTTGAGGAGCATGCACTGGTACAGTGGGTTGCCGCAACCACTATATGATGAAACAACTCGGGATCCCGGTTGGCAACCCCCCAGGCAGACACAGTCCCACCCTCCAGAAATGACCCTTTATCTGCCGCAGCCAGGTGTTACGTGGGCGACCCCTTGGCCTGGTCCAGCCACTCGGGTCCCCAACAATGATGATCTTATGAGCCGGATCACCCTGTAGGAAACACGTCACATGGCCATAGTGCCGTAACTGACGCTCCCTCACAATGCAGGTAATGTACCTCATTCAGGACTCCATGAGCAACCGCTCATTCGACACAAAGTCAAACCAACGGTACCAATGGATTTTCCGGAGAGACACAGTACCAAAGGAGTCCATTGTTCATCTCAGGTCACTGGATAGCATCCATGTTTCACAACCATAGAGCAAGACAGGAAGCACCAGGACTCTAAAGATTTGGGCCTTCGTCCTTTTGCATAGATATCGGCAGCGCCACACACCCCTTTCCAGCGACCTCATGACCCCCCATGCTGTCCCAGTCTGTCAAGTGACTTCAGATGAATGTCACTGCCAAGGTAAGTAAACCTCTCGACAAGGTCAACATTCTCTCCACAGACAGACACACTGCTGATGGCTGTGCCCAAGAGGTCACTAAAGGCCTGGATCTTGGTTTTTATCCAGGACACTCG
This sequence comes from Polypterus senegalus, assembly GCF_016835505.1. Lineage (NCBI taxonomy): Eukaryota > Metazoa > Chordata > Cladistia > Polypteriformes > Polypteridae > Polypterus > Polypterus senegalus. Next base: position 43,534,265 of record NC_053162.1, read on the forward strand.
CAAGCCCAGACACTCAGACTCCTCGCTCAGTCTCTCGAGCGCCCCGATCAGACATTTCTTAGACATGCAGCAAAGAAAAGATGAAAATGTTTAGTATGAAGAACAAGTGTGAAACAGAAGCCCTTATAAGATGAAACAAGCCTGACCTGTGAACCAAAGCTTTGAGCAAAAACTAACAAGAGAGACTAATATGGGAAAAGGCTACAAAGGAAAGCCTGTCAGCCTGTTTGTGAGTGGGCACTGCTAGTCAGACCCATAGCAGACAGGCAGTGGTGTAGATCTCTGAATATTGTGTAATATGTACACATAAAATATATTTATGTGATTATGATCTTAATTTAGTAGAACATGATCATGAATACACAGCTGGGGGTTTGCACATGTACCAAGTACCTAATCTCTATTAGATGGCTGATAACAGTACACACCTGAAATTGGTCCATTGTCACACCCAGGCTTTGTTGCTTAGCTAACGGCCTGGCTAATCATTGACATTTCCTTTATCATGTGCCCTTGGTTATATACACTACTTTACAGTCGCACTTGTTGAGTAGTGGGGCACCATGGATCCTATCAAGACTTCTTCTGTCCTGGTCACCGGGGCCAATCGTGGTCTTGGCCTGGAACTGGTCAAGCAGTTTCTTACCTCTGCCAATCCACCCGATCAGATCTTTGCTACTTGTCGAGATCCAGCTGGACCAGGAGGTCAGGTATGTTGTTTAACTTTATGTGAAATGGTGTGCACATACATTATCTGCATTTATATCAAAACTAGCAAAATACCCGCGCTTCGCAGTGGAGAAGTAGTGTGTTAAAGAAGTTATGAAAAAGAAAAGGAAACATTTTAAAAATAACGTGTAATGTAATTGTTTTGTGACTGTTATGAGTGTTGCTGTCATCAAGGATTTGATTATCATTATTTCTTTCAATCAGGTTCGTGTTTGTAGGATGTGTTGTGTTCAAGTTACATTCCGTGTATGTCTAGTCTGTCTCTGACCATCTCATCTTCGTTGTCAACCGTTGTAAAGATAACAGGTTTCATTCATCGAAGTGTTCACTACCCAAATCGGTACTCGTGAATCTAAGATGTTTAACAGGCATTCCCAGTATTAAGTTGTGGATTTACCTGCGAATATTTAGTGGCAGCATGTCTATGAACGTAATTTAAACTTGAGCTTTACACCTTGCTTTCCTATTAATATGTGTACAAAGGCTTGTTCAGCGTCAGAGGGTTGTTCCTTTTCTACTGCATCAATAAGCAGCTCGTCTTCCTCTTTATCTGAGACATCACACACTGCATACACGGGTTTACCTTTCCCAGTCCTGCAAACTATAGCGAAGTGGTTCAATTTACCACATTTTTTACACTGTCTTCCTTTAGCTGGACATTGACTTTTTCCACCGTGTGCTTTGTTTCCGCAGTAGCTGCACTTATGAATATGCTTTTATGCATCACTCGCTTCATATTCTTTTGCTGCCTTCTTAATTGTGTAATGCGTTTTTTGTTCAGCGCTCTTTGGAGATCTTGGTTGTTGTCTGCATACTGCGTTCACAGTCAGTTCATGTGAGCCGCTCAGAGTATATGCATCGAAGGTTCTCAGCTGTGCTTGTGCTATCTCGTGCGATCTTGCGATGTCCACGGCTTTATTTAATGTTAGCTCAGACAGCACTTAAAAGTTTCTCTCGCACTTTTGCTGAGTTTGTGCCAAACACTAGTCTATTCTTGACCATCTCATCTTCATTTGCATAAGCACAGTCCTTCACCAGCGAATATTTAGCGGCAGTGTGTCTATTGGATTGCTGATGACGGACGGCCTTATATGGGCAGGCACTCAATTACGTGGGAGGCGTGGTGATGAGGGACGCAACTCCACCTCACACGGCGACCGAGCTGCAGGCTATGGCCGTATATATGTACGTAAGTAGGTTCCAGTTATGACCGTTACACGTAGAATTTTGAAATGAAACCTGCCTAACTTTTGTAAGTAAGCTGTAAGGAATGAGCCTGCCAAATTTCAGCCTTCTACCTACACGGGAAGTTGGAGAATTAGTGATGAGTCAGTGAGTCAGTCAGTCAGTGAGTCAGTCAGTCAGTGAGTCAGTGTGTCAGTTAGTGAGGGCTTTGCCTTTTATTAGTATAGATGTATGGACATTAATGGACTGAAGAGTAGAGTGCAGGAGGAAAAAACAACCTCTTGATTCTGAATTCATATTCATGTGTGTCAGAAATGGAAGGAAAAGACGCATAGTCAATTGATGTTCTGACTAGGATAGACACACAGGTGGAGATAAGTCAGTGAAAAGGGCAAAACTACAAAACAAACATTTGAAACACCTGAAATGGCAAACAGAGAAAAGAGGCTGGTCAAGACAAAGGGACAGGTAGACAAGATGGAGTTAGAGTTAGATGGACAGAAAAGATTATCTTTGCTTCTGGTAACGGCCTTCATTTGCACAAAATGGCAGCCCCACTTGCACGATTCCTTAACCTTCACTTCCATTCTGGCACTCAGCAAAAAAAAGAATGCAGTCTTGTAAGAACAGACACCTCGTAAAGCAGTATTCCCAACAAATATGCATACAAATTTTTATATATATATATATTGTGGAGGACTACCGGCTTCCCATGCCGGTCCTCACCCCCAGGCCGCCAGGAGGAGCTCTCCCGCCAGCAGGATCGTGCCCCGAGGTCCAGCAGGGCCTTATGGACTTTGTAGTGTTTATACACAGCCCTGCTGGACACCTTGGGGACCACCAGAAGTCGCTGTGGGGGGGGCTTATGGGCTCTGTGATGCCGTATGACCCAGGAGTACATCACGGTCACGTGACGGGAAGAAATGTCATGCTCCCGGGTTGAAGTAAAGAACTGATTGCCAAGACCCGGAAGGAATAAGGAACTGTGGACTGTTGGGACAGGAACACCTCCGGGTCAGGGGCTATAAAAGGACGATGCCTCAGTCCAGACCCTGAGCTGTGCTGGGAGGTGGGGTGGCTAAGTGTCTGGGCGAGGAGGAGTGATTATAGTGTTGAATTTGATTTCTAATTAATGAGTAGTGTGGAAGGTGCTTGGTGCACTGTGTTAAAAGAAAATAAAAAGTCTTGGACTTTTACCTGGTGTCTGGAGTTGTACCTGAGGGTTCAAGGGAGCACTAGTGCCCCCTACTGCCACAATATATATATCTATATACACAATATATATATATATATATATATATATATATATATATATATATATATATATATATATATATATATATATATATATATATATATATATATATATATATATGTATATATATATATATATATATATATACATATATATATATATGTGTCGACTTATATTCTTTTTTGTGGCACCAAATTTCAATCAATTCTGTCAAGGTGTGTTTGAGGTTTTTACCAGTAAATATTGATATATCGAAATGTCCTTTCTTAGTGGATATCTACTTCCCTAGACGCACCACTTTTACATTAAATAACTTTAAATAACATTTTTATTGATGAGTGGGTCAGTCAGTTATTCAGTTTGTCATTACAGATTATGACAATAAAGTCCTACTGATGTCAGTTAACAAAAAAGGAAAAGTAGCAGAAAGGAAGACAAAGACAGACAGAGGATAAAGGAAGTTTTTTAAATGCATTTTTAATCTGTGTCCTTTCAACCAACTACAGTACGTCATTATTTTAAAGAGCAGCTTGGGAGGTTTACTTATATTCCTATTTAAATAATTTACATATATTTAAAAGAGCAGCGGCCCTAGCACTGACCCCTGTGGATCACCACTCTTAACATCGGCCAGTTCTGATGAGGGTCCTCACACCATCACCCTCTGCTTCCTGTGTCTGAGCCAATTCTGCACCCATCTAAAAACATCACCCTGAACTCCCACTTCTTTTAACTTGATGCCCAACCTCTCATGTGGCACCTTATCAAATGCTTTCTGAAAGTCCAGATAAATAATATCATAAGCTCCACTTTGATCGTATCCTTTTGTTGCCTCCTCATAGAATTCCAACATGTTAGTAAAACACGACCTCCCTCTTCTGAACCCATGCTGACTGTTTAGTAAAACTTCTGATCTTGCCACCTGCCGCTCAGTCTTATCTTTAATATTTCCTTCCATTAATTTTCCTGTGATGCTTGTTAAGATTACTGGCCTATAATTACTTGGATCTGCCCTGTCACCCTTTTTATATAATGAGATGATATTTGCCATTTTCCAGTCCTTTAGAATCTCTCCAGTGCACAGTGACTTCATAAAAGCAGAGTTAATGTTTGTGATACGCCATCTGTTGGAATGACAAATGCAATGCATTTTATTACTAAAGATATTTGTGATGCAATGACAGAGATATTGCACCTGGACAGGCACAGAGACACTTATCCTTTTATAACGGTAGGTTATTAGTTTTTTTTTTTTTTCAGGCCGTTTCTGGTGTGCTGCAATTTAACATTTCTCATGGGAATGGTTTTGCTGTTGATGTCAACCCTTTTTTTGGAGAACTGTGAAAATGGTTGGCACCAAAAATATTTAGTATTTGTTTGTATTTTGACCCTGTTAATTGTTTTTGAGTAATGGAGATATTACTAGGGTGTTGTACTGTGTTAGCCATTATGGATGTATGAGCGATGGAGAGAAACCATTAATTCAGTGATGAGGAGCCTTGACATGTCTGCTCTCCAGCCGGGTGCGTAGATTTGCTGCTAGCAAAAGTTAAAAGCATTTGGAGAAAGTTGTGTGATACCCTGGGCTGTGTATTCTCCGAAAAGATGAAAATTAGCTCATCTGAACAATTCACTGACAGTATAAGAAGCATACAAGATGAAAAAGAGTTCAATGATTTCAAAAGGGCAGAAATTATTCTTTGCACATGCAGACTGTCACTATGTGCCTGTTACCTAACTCTGCTTCTAAACCGAACTGCAGATAAGAAAATAAACACAAATAAAGAGATTTTACAATGTCGGGCAGAAGCACAGACGTTCAAACGGTGAACAACTGGAATGAGTCAACCAATGATTAAGTAGGCCCCAGCACTCCACCGCTGGTTAAATTCAAGTGATTCGATGAGCAAGGCAGGGCAAGGAAGTCAAAGCTAAGTCAAATGAATGAGCACTTTCTGCCATTTCTTTAACATTTTTTTCTTGTCTTTCAAAGGTTTTGATGGACCTTGTGAAGAAACATCCAAATCTGTTCCTCCACAAGATGGGTATGATATGTTTTTGTTTTCCCTAATACTCAGCCTTACCTTGACACTCCCTTCAAATGTAGCTAATGGCTCCTAAAAGAGAATCAGGGGGCCATTTGGCCTAGTGGTCAACAGATTGTCCTGGAAAACTCATGACTGTTGGTTCACCACTTAACTGTATGATCTGCACTGGCAATCGGGAGGTTTCCGGTTCGAATCCCGTAAATGCCAAAAAGGGACTCTGCTCTGTTGGGCCCTTGAGAGCAAGGCCCTTAACCTGCAATTGCTGAGTGCTTTGAGTAGTGAGAAAAGCGCCATATAAATGCAAAGAATGATTATTTGCAAGGTAATGTAATTGAAAGCTTCAACACAACAGTTAAATGTAACTTAGCGCCTGCTGCACTGTTCGATTGTGCCAAACTTGAAGCAGTTCTCCCCACATGTCATGTTTCCTCTTCAGTTTTAGTGTGGTGTTAATCACAACAACTTCATTACGCGATCAGTAAATGTCGGACACAAGATGTTCCTTCAAAACTCCAACATTGTACTGACTCTCTTAAGTGGTAATGCTGGTCGTATGTGTTGACTGGCTGCGTATCACACATCAAGGAGTGAGTTCTAGAGCAAGGAACAAAGTAAGAGTTTGGAGAAATAATCTGACATTACAGCGGCTGCCTTTAACAGCTCACTGAGCCTCTGCTGTTTTCAGAACAACTTGAGATGGCCGCTTTTCCAGATATAAAAGCGAGCTTAGTAGTGCTGCACCTGTACAATTTAAATACATTAATCTAACTAAACAAGATAGATAGATAGATAGATAATTTATTAATCCCAAGGGGATTCACATAATCCAGCAGCATACTGATAAAAAACAATATTAAAGAGTGATAAAAATGCGTCCAACTTGAGAGTCTTCTTGCAAAAATATTTCCAATCAGAGCTTCCAAAGCAGTTGAATCCATCTCATGCACCTAAAGAAAAAGTGTCATGGTTACACTGAGACTCCCAGCTCGTCATAACACATGCTAGCAGATCAATAGTTGTATATAAATTGTGGGTGTGACTGGGGCTATTGACGCCCACTATAATAGTAATAATAATAAAAATAATAATTCTTTACATTTATATAGCGCTTTCCTCACTACTCAAACCACTTTTCTTAGTGAGTGGGGTAGCCACTTCAACTATTACTAATGTGCAGTATCCACCTGGATGATGCGATGGCAGCCATTTTGTGCCAGCTATTAGGTGGTGAAGTGGTGAGAGGTAGTTAATCAGTTAGAGACGAGGGATGATTAGGGGCCCAGAATGACTTGGCCATGGAGGGTAATTTAAACCTGGACATCAGGATGCACCCTACTCTTTACAAAAGATGCCAAGGGATCTTTTATGACCACAGAGAGTCGGGACCTCAGTTTTACGCCTCATCTGAAGGACGGTGTCATTTTTACAATTTTACATTGGGATGCACACAGAGACCACAGGGTAAGCGCCCCCGATGACCTCACCAACACCTCTTCCAGCAGCAACTCAAGTATGCTTTGGTTCATTGTCCATCTGTACTTTGAAGCATTGTCCTATCAATGTTGCCGCATTTTACTGAATTTGAGCAGATAGTAAAGCCCTGTACACTTCAGAATTCATCCCCTCACTTCTGCCACCAGTCGTATCAACAACATGACAGCAATAAGCTAGTGCTTGATTTCCAATGGCAACCATTCATGATCATGCCAGAAAACTGCCTCCACCATGTTTCACAGATGATGTGCTATTCATCGAATCATGAGCCATTTTTTCTGTCTCCATACTCTAGTATATATTGATCTTAGTTTCCTTTGTTAAAAGAAAATTGTTCTGCAATGGACAGGCATTTAAAAATGTTTTCTGGCAAAGTGTAGTCTGTCTTTCCTACGCTTGAGGTTTACCAGTGGATTGCAGCTTGTGGTAAAAACTCTGTCTTTACTTTCATGAAATCTTCTCTTGATCGTAGTCTTTGGCAATGATAGGTCTTCCTCCTGAAGAGTTTTCTCATTTTGGCTAAATGTTGTGAGGGGTTCTTCTTCACCAAGAACACAATTCTGCAATCATCCTGCACAGTTGTCTTCTGTGGTTTCCAAGGTCTTCTGGTCTGGCTGAGTTCACCAGTGTGTTATTTCTTTTTAAGAATATACCAAATGGTTAATTTGACCACTCATCGTGTTTCTGCTTTCTCTCTAAAAGGTTTCTTTTGTTGTTTCAGACTATTGATGGACTGTTTTTACTTGCGTGGACAACTCATGTTGAGATTTCACAGCGACAGCTTCCAAATACAAATTCCACAATTGAAATCAATCCCAGACCTTTTACCTGCTTAATAGTTAATGAAATAAAGAGGGAACTGCACCCACCTGGCCATGGAACAGCTTGTCAGTCAAATGTCCAAAACCTTTTGAGCCCCTGAAAATTTGGCTATGGAGAAAAATGGCAATCATTCCTAAACAGAATAACAATATTTGTGGTAAACCCCTTAAATTAACGCTGAAAGTCTACAATTCAATCACATAATGATTGCTTTATTTCAAATCCATTGTGGAGGCGTACAGAGCCAAAAATTATGAAAATTGTGTCACTGTCCAAATACTTATGGACCTAACTGGATATACCCTGTAAACGTTCCTCCTGCCATGCCATCATTTAGATATGAGAAAGATTGTGATTTCTGTGGGGAACTGATAGTTCTGGACAACACTCAGCTCAGACTTTCACATCTCTGATGAATCATTTTTCTGTGTGATGTTTCAGACACTGCTGATCCAGACAGCATCAAGGAAGCAGCTACTCAGGTGGCATCCCAGCTTAACGGGAAAGGCTTGAACTTACTGATCAACAACGCGGGCATCAACTCTTACTGCACTCTGGAGAATTGTAACAGTGAGGAGATGATGTTTCTTTACAGCACCAATGTTGTGGGGCCCATGCTAGTGTGTAAAGTAAGCTATCACCACACATAGGAGGGCTTCTAATTCTAGCTAAGATGGTACTAAGAAATATTCCTTCAACTATTTTTTTCCCTATAGATCCCGTGTTTGGCATGATGGTATTGGGGTTGAGAGTTTTTTCCTCTCTTTGTATCAATAAAGTTTAAATAAGGTGGTTAGCATGAATGAGGTGTTTGCTTCCTGTACCACAGAGGTGGTTAGTCTTTGAGAGGAGATTCAGCTACCATGCATCTCAACCTAACTGGACTAGCTGGGGTTATTGGTAAGCCTTTGTTTTTAATAAACAGTAATAAAGAGTAACCATTCCACAGTATTTAAAGGATAATTTTACATTGTTCAATCAAAGTTATATCTTCACAATCATTGTCTTTATTACTTTGTCAGTTCTTAGCGAATCGAGCATAATCATCAGAGCAGGGGTTGGGGAGGTGGTCCAGGAATGGCGGTGATCCACCTGCAATCCACCGAACACTGAGAATCGAGTGGGATCATCGGAGCAGTGAAAGGAGATGAGTGGTTTAGGTGTGGTTGAGAAAAAAAGTTGGGAAATGCTGATTTCAGCAGCCCACTGCAACCCACCATGACCAACTACTATTATAAACATTAGGAACTCACAACCCACCAGCAACACCCCACAACCCAACCATGGTTTGTGACCCAATGGTTGAGAAAAATTGTTTTAAATAACAAGGTAGTATCCAAGGTAGTGGCTAAATTGTGCACTGATTGAGTAACGCTAATGGCGTTTCCAACTCAGTGAAAGAGTGACAGAATGTTGTTGCGGTCAGCCTCATTCCACCCAGTAAATAGCATTTTTGTGTTTTCTGCTTTCAGACACAAGTAGTTCTCATTCATCCAATCCTTTAATTCACTGACACAGTTATTTAAGGACAGCATCGGAGAAATATTATTTGGTCTAAAAGAAAGCCATACGAGTGAAAGTTAATGTTATGTTTTCTAAATATAAAAAAAAGTGTAAACAGTAAAGGCCCCATTACTGAGTCCTGCAGGACACCATATTTAACTTCTGAGAACAATGATAGAAATACGATCAGCACATTTCTGTATGTACTGAAATCCGTCCCTGACCTCCCCCAACCTGTCCAATGGATTTACGCTTCCAGCCCCTGAACTTCAAGAGCCCCGTCCTTTTTCTCACAATTCTGCTTTCTAAATACTCATCAACAGCACGAAAATTAAACTCGTCAACACTTAATAGGAGGCACCCACCCGCTTTTCCATCTGACACATTTTAAAGCGACCGTATTATCGGAGGGAGGAGGCTGAACCCCTAATAAGTGCTGAAGCTAGTGATACCCCATTTCAGTAGGAAAAGTTGATCCACAGTTCTGAAGAACAGCACAGCAACCTGTAAGCAGCCCAGGCTGGAGCGTGAGTCAGGATGAGCACACATGAAAAATAGGTAAAGTAAATGAGATGTTCTTTATTGTTACAATGTACAATTCAAACAACACTTGAAAAGGCAAAAAGCCATCAATCAGCAAAGCACAACATAAGCAAATGTATCTAAAACTTTAAACAGAAGCAGAATCCAAAAACAAACACTTCCTTCAAAAACACTAAAATATTTCAAAAAGTAACACAAAAAGAATTAGACTATTAGTGTCACAAAGTCTGATTACACCGACCCTTGTCATGCCTTGATTGCTACACTCAGACAGCCTAGTGTTAGTAGTGGTGACTCTTGGGGCATCAAAATTATGTTATGACCTCACTATGCCTAAATATACAGTAACTAAATTAGAAAATACTTTAAAATCATCAAGTAAGACATACAAAATTTTCACAAATCCTGACAGTGCCCAATGTATCTACATTGCTGACCAACGCTGGTCCATGTCTGACCCAGACTAGCATAAAATGTTTCCTCCAAATACCAGCTGTAAAAAGATCAAAAAACAAGAGATAAAGAATTAGAGTCCTGTGGGAAACCACTTTTAATGTCCAAGATCTGTTTAAAGAAAAGCAAAAGCAAAAAAAAAAAATAAATCAAATAGGCACAAAGCAGCATTATGAGCAGTTTAAAAAAGCTCCATCCTGGTAAGAAGCTGGTCCAGTGAGCTCTCGGTTTAAACAGAAGCAACACATGAAGAGGCAAGGCTTATGGCATGAACGCACAAGTGATGTCAGCCTTCTTTTTACAATTTCTTCTTCATTCAAAGGACAAAAACTGACATGACGTTAGACTGTGCATTACTCAAAATCCCTCCAAAGCCTTGCTTTTTCAGCACTACCAAAGCTTGCGCGACTGACACAGCATGGCTGCCTCTTCTGTACAATTCTTAATTATTTGCCGTCCAGGCAACCTTTTTCCGATTTCTGTTGTTTCTCTTAAGATTTAATTCAATGTTCTAACAAATGCACAAGGCTCAATTATTGCTAACACACATTTTCTTTCTACCACTGATATAAAGTAGCCCTTAAGGAACACAAGGACAAACAGAAAAGCAGATGGACCCTCTTGATGAGCTCCATGATGATGGCCATCTGTCTCATTGTACAGACATACATTTAACAAAATGTGCCGTGTCTTAGTTAACTTAAGACTTTTATAGACCAATATTTCCTTTGTAGTTTTTTTTTAATTTATGGCTATGACATTCTTCACAGCGTACATTAATGCAACATATATGTTTTGCTTTTATCATTCACCTGCAGGCATTCCTACCCTTTCTGAAGATTGCAGCGCAAAGCAGCGACAAGGAAGGGATGTTCTGTGGGAAAGCAGCAGTTATTAACATGTCCTCCTTGTTTGGATCCATACAGAAATGTTCAGAGACCTTCAGCATGGCACAGATGTACCCTTACCGTGTCAGCAAGGTACAGTATGCAGTACAAAAGTCTATAGTAAAAAAGACTAGGACATTTTAAGACACTGGGCTAATAAGGCTAAGCTTCTTTAATTTGTAGTCTTAAACTGAAGTACAGTATATATTAATTAGATAATATTATTTCCGGCGCCGCATCCGAGTGGCAGCCTTTCCAGCAGCTCCGTATACGACTTTATCTTTTTACCTTTTTATCTCTATTTTTCTCTATTTCACTGATCACTTCTACCACTTTCTTTTATGTGGAATTGTTCCCTGGACACTTTTTACACATTTTTACTATTTTACTATTTTTGTGAATTTCCCCTTGGGATTAATAAAGTATCTATCTATCTATCTACAGTACTATAAATACAGTTCTACTACAATGTGAAGGGATGCCCAGCTAGCAAGATGTTACCATAACAAAGGCATCATAATGATTGCACAGAAGAGAGAGAGAGAGGACAGCTGTCCTGGCAGCCTGGGGGGTTCTGCTGAAGCCAAAGGGGGTCATTTAGGGGTGATATATGCACTACATACTTCAAGCTTGTGCTTTGGCCTTCAGGGTGCTACAGGTAATGTGACCCTGTAAATGCCAATGCTCGTTGACCATAGAGGAAATGACACAGTTGTCAACGCTCTCTATTTGCTAAAAGGCACACCACCCTGCATGGGAATATATGGAACGTACCATCAATATTTTAAAGCAGGCAGTTGAGCCACTGCCTTGGGATTTTGGTGCTTTAAGGGCAAGTAAAGTCATGGCCATGGGGAGCTGCTAGAAGGTGTTTAAAATGTTTCCCTTTGTCATTTGGGAGACTAGCTTTGGCCTAGGAATTAATTCTGGTACTTAGCCAGATGTGACTGTGACATATTTGGCTCCATGGGGGCCAGACCACCCAATCAAGCTACCTTTGCTCCTTCAGAAATTCTAAAGAAATGTACAAATATCCATGTATAAAAATAAAATGCATGTGTTTTACATTACAGAAATGAACTGAATTAAAAATTACTGTTTTGGTGAAATACATAAAACTAGCCATGTTAGCAGAAGATGTTTAAAAATAAGTGATATCTCTTGCCATACATGGACCCCCAGGGCCTTTACTTGGTATCCTTGTGTGTCTGAACTCCTCTTGACTGGCTCTCCTTCTGTCGAGTGCATTACTGTAAAGCCTGCCTCTCATTTTGAGGGGTCTGCGAACTTGTTACGCCTGTACTCCTCCTTGTGTGTTTCACACTTGCACTTCCTCTTTCAATCGTGTCACCAACACCAAACTGGCCAATCAGATTACTCGTAGGGAAAGGACACACAAACAGACCTTAGTGTTTTATTATCGACTAGGGGGCTCTGCCCCCTGCTCGCTTCGCTCGCCCACCCCGGGTTTGGTTTACCGGATATAAAATTTAAAGAGATTGTTAGTTTCATGGGAATTGTTACATTTGCATTATTTTCACTTTTATTTTAAAACTTTTGTAAAAGTAATACTTTATTTCCGGTCCCAGGCGTGGTTACATCTCTCTCTCTTGCAGGACGTATAACGCTGTTCGCGTTGTGAAGGGGGTGCGGCTGAAGGCACGCTAAGGAGTTGCCGTCGGATCATCTGCTGTCTTTCTGCTGCTGTCGAGCTCCCTGTTCTGCTTATCTCGCTGCCCGATCGTTTCAAAGCCTGTACAGCAGCTGTCCTTTTGCCACTTCACATCTCTGTTGCTCGCGATGTGAAGGGGGCGGGCGAGGGTGAGGTTGGCTAAACACATGCTAAGGAGAAGCAGTCGGATCATCTGCAGGCTTTTTGCTGCTAGCAAACTGCCTGTTTTGCTTGTCTCTTGTCGTTGTTTTAAGAGCTGGGAGCACTGCTAGGTTAGATGTCTGTAGACTTGTTTTAAATGATGTCTCACTGCCTTGTCTCACGTGACGTTGTAAAACTTGTCTTTTATTTCCAGCCCCGGGCGTGGTTAAATCTCTCTCTCGCAGGACGTATAATGCTGCTTGTGACATTTGTCTTTCTTCTGCCGTCGCGCTGCTATCAGTCTTCCATGCTGTACTCCGCCCTCCCTCAATCGGACCTAACAGTCACTTAAAACAAAAAAGGCTTCAACCTGACTGGGGCGCTACAATACTTTCGAATTTTATTGATTTCATATTCTTTACCTTTCTCTGCATGTGTATTGCGCCATCATTTGTTTGAGCCTTTCGAATTCCACTGCTTTCATAATCTCTTATCTGGCTTTTTTTCTCTCCAACGCTTTTGGGTCTCTTTTCTCCATGCTGCTCTTTCTTCTTTGCTTTCATCTAGAATGTATTGTCCTTATACACTTTTTATGTGCTGAGAGCACAGGATCTGTGTGTGCTACGTGCCTTTACACGACTGAGTGTTATTTCATATTGTTTGCGTCTCGCGGATCTTTTAAGTGTCTTCTGAGAAGATCATGTATCATCGCCCTGCTTTTCCTTTCCAGGAGTTTTTCTTATAATCGAGAGATGGAGAAGATGTGACAAATCCGCATACAGCACTGCACTGTGGATTTAGGTGGTACAACTAAAGCCACAGTGGCAAATGTGTGCAGCAATACATGTACTCGTATCCAAGGCATCACCTCACCTTTTCTGCCAGGCATTTACGATTCATGTAGAATGAATACAAAACTGTCTTTCCAGTGACAAATAGTCGCTGAGGAGAATAAAGTAGGTCTTTCCTTTAATGGGCTCTTACAAGCCATTATTCTTCAACTTCTGCATGTTTGTTGTGGGACAGTAGTAGCCTGTGGCACCATCTGTGTCAGCTCAGCCACTTGGACTCCTGCCTTATAGATCTAATATCTGTATCAGTCATTCACTTTCTACAAGGACTTTCTGTAAGACGTCTTCAGTCAGCGGTTGAACTCCCAGGACAGCTTGCAGAGCCTGCTTAAAGGAGCTGATTTCAGATTTCTATCAAACTCTAAAATGTACCCAATTGCTGCATTGTAAGTAGAAAAAAATGTAAGGACCTCCCACATCACATGACTTTTCCAGGGATTTTTCAGTCACAGGCTTCATGTGGACACAAAATTGGACAGCTTTGATTTTGTCTTTAGTTTTAAGAGATGGGCTCTGTGTGTGCAAAAGTTGAGAACCAACGATTGCTCCTCCCAAAGTATAATGTATGTAATGAAGCTATGAGGAGTAAGGAACGCACATCCTTTGGAAACATTAATTCATCCATTTGAAGTAGTGTGTCTTATGTGGCTGTATTTGCCATATCTGTAATGCATTATCGGGGCACCAGCTCTTCAAGAAGCACGCTATTGGCTGTCAGAAAAAAACAGTGAACTTGTGATTGTTTAGAATTGCGAAATTGAGCAGGAAAATCATTACATAGTCATCTAGTCATGTAATCTAACACACTTAGGAGACGAGATCAGCAACTGCTGTCGTCAAGTTTGACATCCCCTACGAGTAGAAGTCATGTAATGGGACATCAGCTTTACTGAAGCGATCTCTGAGAATTGACAAGATAATCATATGATGCAGAAGTCAGAACAAGTTAGAGGGCCACCTTTTTAATCCCCTGTGTTTATCCCTCCCTGGATTTTCCTTTATTGAAGGTGTCATATTACATTTGACTGCATGTCTTTTTCTGAGTGCAGAGTTCTTCTTATCAAAATGGACTGTTATGCTATAATGAAAGGGGCTTGTGAAGCAACCGCTACCTAACCAAGTAAAAAAACTAATTTCACTTAATCTACCCTAGGATCTCCTCTTAGCTCCCAGCATAACTCTGGCCATACTGATGCTATTTTTTAATTTTACTTATTTACGATTGTAAGTGTGTCTGTTATAAGTAGACTCAAATGTAAACTTAATCAAGTTTAAAGCAATGCAGATGATATCAAGTAGTTTTCTTCTGCGTCATAATGACTAAAATCAAAACATGAACATCTCCAGAGCTGTAAGACGATTGTTCTCTCTCTCACTTACCTTAGGCAGCGCTGAACATGCTGACACGCTGTCTCTCTTTAGACTTGCAAAAGGAGAACATACTTTGTGTAGCAATCCATCCTGGATGGGTGAAAACAGACATGGGGGGCACACAGGTAAGTGGTCTCTATGCAATTGCAGTTTTTTAATCCTATTTTGATACATCCAAATTCCAGCAAGAGCATTTCCTGAAGAAGAGGCCTGAGTTGCCTCGAAAGCTTACATATTGTAATCTTTTTAATTAGCCAATAAAAGCTGTCATTTTGCTTGATTTCTCACCACATCTGAAGGTTACGAGTTATGAGAGAAGTGAAACATACGTAAGCTTTTTTT
This sequence comes from Polypterus senegalus, assembly GCF_016835505.1. Lineage (NCBI taxonomy): Eukaryota > Metazoa > Chordata > Cladistia > Polypteriformes > Polypteridae > Polypterus > Polypterus senegalus. Next base: position 43,549,561 of record NC_053162.1, read on the forward strand.
CAGTGACAGCAAAAGCAGACTCAGTGCAAAACTGATTTAATTCTTCAAAACGGTGTCTTTCAATTTTCTGAATTTACTTCTTCTATTAGGACATTGCAGAGAGCTGGAACCTATTTTACCATCATTAGGCAAAAGGCACAAACTATCACTGGGTGGGCTGCTAGTCCTCACAGGCCATACTCCTTCTTACTAGAGCAATAAACTGATCATTTTTCATTTCTTATTGATAATTCCTCTGTCTCCCCTTCCCCACAAGCTAAGAGTCTGGGTGTCATCCTTGACAGTACTTTATCCTTTCAGTCCCACATCAATAACATCTCCCGGTCTGCATATTTCCACTTGCGTAATATTAATCGTATCCGCCCCTCAACTCACTCCCCACACCACTGCTATCCTTGTTCATAGCCTTGTCACTTCTTGTCTGGATTATTGCAATTCCCTTTTCTGTGGTCTTTCTCACAAATCTCTTTATAAGCTTCAACTGGTCCATAATTCAGCTGCCCACATCATTACTAGAACCCCGTCTATTCACCATATCACTCCCGTTTTGTAGCAGCTTCACTGGCTTCCAGTTCAGTTCCGAATTCAATTCAAAATTCTCCTACTAACTCTTAAGGCTATCCACAACCTTCCTCCTCCAGATCTGTCTGACCTCCTCCATGTTGCCATTCCCTCCCGTACACTTCGATCCTCTTCCTCCATCCACTTGACTGTCCCCCTCACCCGTCTTACCACCATGGGGTGCACAGCATTCAGTTGCTCTGCTCCCCAGCTTTGGAACTCACTATCATCTGAGCTTAGAAACATCGATTCATTCTCACTTTTCAAATCTAAAAGTAAAACTCATCTCATTAAATTACACTTTAGGCAATCTAGTGCAATAGCACTAAACACTTGCACAACTGTGCAGGTACATAACATGCTGTGGCGCAGTGACACAATGGTGGCCGCTGCTCTCCCACAGTGCCAGGTGTTTGCCTTGAATCCTAGAAGGGTTGTTGTCTGAGTGATTTTCCTGCTTCTGCCCTGGTTTGCTACGAGTACCCCTCATGGTTTTTGAACATCCTCCCCCTGCCTTCATGGGTTTTTCTCACACGTACTAAAGATAGCCAGGATAGGTTAGTTGACAACAGTTTAGGTCCCAGTGCAGGTGTGTGAATGTGTGTGCTCTGGAGAAGACACACTCCATTCAGAGTTGGTTCCCACCTTGTGTGCATTTTCCTGGAATAGACAGTTTCTTTCCAGTTTTCAGGAAAGCAGGGACTTTTTAGAAAATCAGGAACTTTTGTAGATTTCCCAACACAGGAAGTCGGGCCATTTGTAGTTCCTTGTTCCTTGGTAGTAACTTGCACTTTTTTTAACTTCCTACTCCAGCTTATGCACTTTTCGTTCAATCAGGAATTATTGTGGGTGGGACAAGGGTGATGGATTGCTGTGATTGGTTGACCACAAGCACTTATAAATCCATTAGTAGTTTGGACTTTGGAGAGTTATCAGTGAAGAAAGAGTGCTGCACTTCTCACTGGATCACCACTCTTTTTAACCACCTTACTTCAAGTGAATATCTCCCCTGTGAAGTTGCAGGCACTTTGAAGCAATAATGTGTGGTGTTCCCCCATGAACTCCCAATCGCACTGCACTTCGCATTGCACATCACTCTTCTTTGCATGTCACATATTTTCCAGAAAGCTACAGTTCCTGTTGTGTGCAGTGTGAATGCAACACACACAAGTGGCCAAGGACCATAAGTGGCTGTGGGCCTATAGTGTCCAGGAACTCACTGGCCCCTGGAAACAAAGTTCCTATGGTGGGAAAACGCCTGATGCTGCCTCTCAGTTATTCTAAAATGGAAAAGCTGGTTAGAAAATGGATAGATTGAGCAAGCTATGGGTGCTGATGCATCTCCCATTAACACAGTTTTCGATAAAATGAGGACATTATTTTTAGAATTTTTTTAATGAACCCTCTCTCCCACATTACATTTAGTCTTCCTCCTAATTAAAACTTTCACCCGTGTTTTGTTTTGTTTTTTCCCTCCAGGCTCCATTAGAAGTGAGTGATAGCATCCAAGGCATGCTTCGTGTGTTATCCTCTCTCACCGAGAAGAACACAGGACAGTTCTTAGACTGGCAAGGACAACAGCTCCCCTGGTGACAGGTGGCACCCAGCTGAGGAGAACAATGCCTTTGGGTAGGCTCAGAAAACCACTGTTAAAACATTTTTGACAATAAAAAATGTTGAAGCATTTCCTCATGTTTTCTTCATTTTTATGTACTACATTTTTGTAGATATGTGGCATTGGATATAGGCAATGTGGTGTAGTGGTTAAGGCTTTGGACTTCAGACCTTGAGATTGTGGGTTCAACTCTCACTACTGACACTGTGTGACCACAAACAAGTCACTTGGCCTGCCTGTGCTCCAGTTGGAAAACCAAAAGAAGTATAACCAATTTTATCATGAATGCTTTAGCCCTGGATAAAAGTGTCGCTGCTCTACTCTCTCTTGAAATGCACAAACAGTTGAAAAGGAGAAAGTTTTTAGAAAAAAGATGCTGTTATGAACTATCTTTTCAATTTAGGACCCCAAATTATTCTGACACAGATAATGTTGAGGGCAGATTTTTAAGTGAGGAAGAAACAGTAAATGAAATGTAGTCTAAAACTTTGTAAAGTTCAAAACTGTGACGTCTAACTTATGTGTTGTCAAGCCTAATCAAAATACCAGAAATCAAAGTCATAAAAAAACAAAGCTGCAAGTCACAACTAGAAGATAAAAAAAAATGTACTCACCACTAAAGAACTTGACAACCAAGAAGTCTTTGAGCTGATCTTTGTACCCTCTAATATTAGGGATTATGCATAGCATTGTGGCAACAGCAGTACACACACTAAGCACAATGTGCTCTCACCCACAGAAAACAACACATATATATATATATATATATATATATATATATATCTTATATATAAATGTCAACATGTGGAAGTGTGTGTGTCTGTCTGTCTGTCTGTCTGGCCTGGAAGTGCGAGGCTACTACAGCATGAAGCTCAGAGAGCTGGCAAGGCTCAGACTCAGAAGAAGAAAGCGACTCTGTTGCCAAACTAAAACTGCCGAGTAAAGACAAACTCTTACGCAAGCGAGGTAAGCAAATCAGCAAAATGAATCCTACTAGGAGAGAGATAGCCAGAGTAGTTCCTTTCAATTACATGACATCTCTACATTTTAATTTTTTTCTGACAATTTCAATAGTTTCTAGGACCCCGAGCTTTTCACAACACAGGCTTAAACAGCTAGTTCTAACATTTTAAGTGGTAACAGCTAATGTAATCAAAATAAGATTCATAAACCTTCAGAATCCTTACATGAACCAGAATATCTAAGAAAAAATGAAAAACAAACCTGTAAAACATGCATAAGAAAATCAAATCATAGCACATATGGGACCTAAATGTACAACTGGTACAGTAGCCAAATTCAATGACCATACAGTTCATTTAGGAGTCTATCTGAATTCTGAAATACAGGTTTTGATAAACTGAAGAATTCACTTCTGTTAAGTTCAGTTTTAAGGTGTTTTATTTTGTACTCTTTAACACAATGAGTGGAGGCTGTTGGTATAGACTGTCAGACACTCGACATTGTCCTGTCTCCGTGAAACAAATGAGGTTGCTGAGGAAACATTATATACAGTATTAGGCACTGTTTTTATTTTTTAGACAAGGCAGGTGTCTGGGGAGCTTAGCCTATCTCTTGTACTCCGACTTCATTTCACAAAGTAAACAAGTACTGCATTTTCATTTAACAAACAGAAAAAGGAGCCAAGAAAAATATTATGCCAAGGTGTTATTTGCAATATTAGGGTGAGGGTTCTTGAAGGCTAAGATTAGCTTGCAATTGCACAATCTACATACAAAGTACTGTACACCACCCATTCACCAAATGTATGCTGGCTGAACATGCATGTTAGGATTTCAGCATTCTCCTACCACTCTTCTGAATTATGTATCCACTTAAGTGTTGGAGGAGACGGAGCCTATCCCAATAGCACTGGGTGTATGACATGGAACAACCCAGAAAGGGCAGCAGTCCACTGCACGGCACACACATGTATACACCAACGCTGAACCACATGGACCCAATTTAGTCACCAGTTAATGGACCCTACATAATCTTCTGGAGGAGCGTGGAAAACTAGAAGTGATCTGGGAAGAATGTGGAAACTTCCCACAAGCAATAACCAAGCTGGGATTTGAATGCAAAGGTTACCACTGTACAGAATAGTGGTAGATATATAGAATTATCTTCTTATATAATACACTACCGTGGCTGTCTGTTTGACTGTCCAGGATTTTAAATCACCCGTACCTCGCAAACCGTTTGAACTATTGAGCTGAAATTAGGTACACATATACTAACTATGTGAAATCTACTATCCGCTTTCGGGGTTATGATTGACCTGCAAGGTTATTCCTCTTATTTTTATTTTATTGTAGAGTCAATTCTCGGCATGCTGCAATGCGTACGGGCACCATTCTCATCCCTACCACCTTCACCATCACTTCCTCTACCTCTTCATATCTTAAATCATTCTTGAGGCAGATTGAAGACTTAAGTGCCAGCTTAAGTGAAAAATTAAAGAAAAACATACTAAGCAATTGCAACACAAACACTGACTTAATCAGTTTTAACGTGAAAAGATGGTGAGAAAGAAGAGAAGAAGTGGGCCGCTAGGGTGGAGAAAGGAAGAGCTGCTTAGGAAGCATCAAGTGCATCAACTTCTCAGCAAATGAATGCTAAACGTACAGAGAAAGAGTAGGAAAACTAGGAACGCTCAAGTCAAGTGTATTCACTGCACATTATGGTACAGTGCGCCATTAATCATATAGATTATAATTGCAGAATCACCCATACTGTATATACACAAATATACATTTTATGTGCCTACCAGCAAATTAATTTAAACTCAGTAGATCAGAATATGCACATTTTTCCTATTATAAATATAACAAACACACCATAAAACTTTAAAAGATAACATCCTTTTTGTTTAGCTGGTGTTTTATTATGGAAAGGCTTTAGTGGACATCTATCCTTAAAACATGCACTGTAACTTCTCTTACCTGAGCAGATTCTTTTGACAACGTAATTCTCTTTTAATCTGACCTTTAGGATACACAGCCCGCATTTTATTCTGTTATCAAGTTACTGAATCAGTTCGACTGGAGCATCCTCCTTCTTATGATCTGGGATTTACTAAAATTTCTTGTGGCAATTCCATAGTCTTATTTGACATTTACACATCTGAGATTTGAGGTTTTTTCCATTCAGAGAATTAATATTTTATATTAGTTTTTTTCATAAAAGGCTACTGGAAAAAAAATTTAATTTTCTATCATTATTTTGCAGTTCCATTTTGTATTATTTTGTGCACCTACATTTTGCGTACTTAGTCCCATGGTTTCCTTGATGATCACTCCCAGAAGGCATTGGGACTGTACTGTGTGTGACATCGTGGTTGAAACCTTATAAAGGTCAGCACACACATACCTTAGATTCTAAACATCTTTCCTGGTATACAAATTTGCTTTTGATTTTTAGACTTTTGGTTTTTGATTAGCGTTTTGTACTTGATAACAGATCAGTTAGATATTTGGAAATGGCTTCTGCTCAAATTCTTAACCATGTCTCCTGATCCTTTCATTAAAAAACTTTGCCGTCTCATTTTGAGTCAGTAGATATCCCTGCCGGTATAGAAAAATAATCTTGAGAAGCTGGCAGTTAACTTAGTTTAATATTGTAATATTCCGAATATTATTATTCTGACTAAATAGAAGAACATTTAAAAAGAAAGAAAACTTTTGACTTAACAGTCACAGTCACATTGTGACATAATGTTGGCGTATTGCTGTTGGTATAAAGGAGCCCCAATAGTGTTCCTTGGCACACTTCTGCTGAATAATTCTTTGGCTGAAAGTCCTCAGTGTCAGTGTGTCAGAGATGGGATGTGTAACTTTGTTCATAATGACACTCAGTTGTGTTTTAATTCTCTCTCTTGTTATGACCTCCAGAGTGTGGCCCATAACTGAGCCTGCCCTTTTAATTAGCTTGTAGATTCAGTGGTCCTCTCTTGAAGTGATGCTACCAGCCAGCACACCACAGTGTAGAAAATCAAACTGACCATCACAGAGTTATAGAAGATGTGAGGGAAGTCACTTTCCACATTAGAAGAACACAGTCTAAGGAAAAAGAGCCTGATCTGCCCTTTCTTCTTTAGCTCCTCTATGTTCTGAGACCAGTCCTACCTCTCATTAATGTGGACCCCCAAATACTTGTAGCAGTGGAACCCCTCTACATCCACTCCTTGAATAGTGACCAGACGCAGAGGCTCTTTGGTGTGGTGAAAGTCAATAACCAGTTCCTTCATTCTGCTGATGTTAAGATGCAGACAATTCTCTTTACACTAAGAAACAAACTTCACCATCTGACTGCTCTCCTCAGTCTCATCTCCTTATCGATACACCCCATAAGTACAGAATCATCTGAAAACATCTGCAAGTGACGTGACCTGGTGTTATATTTATAGTCTAAGTTGTAGAGAGTAAAGAGAAAAGGAGACTGCACCATTCCTTGTGTTACTCACATCCGTATCAGACACACAGTCCTTCAGTCTCATAAACTGCGGTCTGCCTGACAGATAGTCCACTATGCAGGGCACCACAGGCTCATCCACCTGCAGATCTTTGAGATTAACTCTTAACAGGGATGGCTGGATGGTATTGAAGGCGCTGGAGAAATCAGAACTGAATGATGTATTGCTCAGTGGGAGAGTCAGAAAAAAACATGTGAGGAGAAGAAAAAGTGGTTTGCATTCTCTTCAGTGTTGGTAAGAACATTTCACAAATATCATGTCTGTGAATTCCTTTTGCTAAATGTTCAAGACTTCAACAAAACAACTGGCAGAGGTCTGTTAACTGCAAAGCATGGAACTCAATTCATTTCTTATACACAGAAAAATCAACATTCACACAGCAAACAAAGCTATCTCAGATTAAAAAAAGATGAATACCTCGGAAAGAGCAGATGCTGCGGAAACAAGGAAAATAAATGTAAGGGCAGCTGTATGCATACAAGAAAGGATGTTTGAAATGCAGAAACCACAACTATTTAGCAAGTGTGTGTTGTTCCAGCCATAAAAAGGAGCGCACACTATGACCAAAAATGAAAGATAATAACAAGCTGTCCACTGACAGATAAATTTGCTTCATTTTTAGATTAATAGCCAGCAAAGCTTAATCATGGAAAACTGTGGTTAAACACAAACAAATCCTGTAATCCTGACTTTAATTTAAACAAAAAATAAAAAATAAACTATGGTCTATCTTATTACACCAATATACAGTCACGTTAAAGTAAAGCTGTAAAGCATGTAACAATCAGACAGTACTATTATGGCTACATAAGCAATAGATCAACTGCAGTGAGGTGACAATGCATAGGAAAAGTCAGGGTAGGAGCTATCAGTCACCTGCACTGGACCAGACCAATTGCCTGATAACATCTCGACCAAGCAAATGCAGGGCCACCTACACCACATTAAGTTATTAGGCCATAAAGATAATTGAGGAGTCACATGATGGGGGACGCAAAAGTTCCCAGAATTGTTAAATATTATATATATATATATATATATTATAAGACCTATAGCAATTCCCTTTCAGTTACCTTCAAAATACTCTCCTTGAGATGCAATACATTTACTTGTCCCAGTGCTTCTCCCATTCCTGGAAACATTTCTGGTACTTGTTTTTTTATTACCTTGGCTATGGCCTCCTGTGTTTTTCATTTCTGGATTTCTTCCACTTGCATCTTGGCATCAGTCAAAGGGGTTTGAGTCACCATTACTACAATCTGGCATTTCATCATGCAAATGAGCAGCTTCGGAGCCTGCTGCAGGGGGGCCCTATAAAAACAGTAAGTCTGGACATAAAATGGATAATCTTTATTGTCACTGCCCACAGACTGTCCTGATCTGTGTAGTCCCAAAAGCACAGGTACCAAAAACACTTTCCAAAGTTGCCCGCTGGAAGGGGAAAACACCGTCAAATACCCTGACTAGATACCCAAAGAACTGAGACAAATCTTTATAAAAATAAATGGTTTATTTTTGCACTAAGGGTGTGCAAACCCTAAAGCTCCGAAGTGCACAATGAGATGCCTGAAACGACAAGGTAACACACAGTAAACAAAGTCCCAAAGTGGAATCCAAAAACTGTGGTCAAAAAACAGAGCAGAGGTTCAAAAATATTAATAAGCACAGTATCAGAAAACAGAATCAAAGAGGCGTAGTCAAAAGTACAGCACAGGGTCAAAATTCCAGAAAGCACAAAGCAAAGCAATAGCACACAAACTCACCAAAGCACTCTCCACTCCAAGCGCATTCAATGAACCACCATCCCTTAAATAGGGTGGAGAGCCACTCCTGGCGGTGATGGGCCCTTCACCTTTTCCAACATACAAACAGAAAAACATACATAAGGAAATAAACATAAATAAAATAACTGATATAAAATTAGACAAAATAGAGACAAAATATAAATTTGAACCCCAGCCAGGGGGAAAATGCTGGCTGAAACATGACACAAACTTGTGAAACTTTTCTTTGAAAGCACTTCAGCCAATAATGCTTCGTACACAAAAGGCTAGATTACTCAATACAAGTACACAATAACATTAAAAACATAACACAGATGTGCAACACTGCACAATATTTTTTTTGATTTTGATTTGATATACTTTGTTAATCCCTGTGGGGAGATTGTTTTTCACATGACTGTTTGGGTATTATATTACTACTGTGTAATGTTAATGTATACTACAAGTAAACAATACTATCAGGAAATAAATAGGCAGTTATTTAAACAGAGATTAAAAATTATCATGGATGCAATCAATAGGGTTATTGCACATATTAATACAGATTAATATTAACCATTACCTGTTTCTTTCTTTTGTAGCCAGTTTTTTGCAGCCATTGACAGGGAAGAGTTCTTGATCCATCTTGATCCCTGTTTCACTCCACTCCTTTCAGGATTCCAACAAGAATACAAGAAATGTATTTAACAAAGATGCCTCTAGAGCACACCAATCAAGATGTGTTTTCTTGCCCTGTAATCACATTTTTTTTGTTCAGACAAAACTTTTATAGCTACAGATAGATATACAAAAGCATTTTTAGCATATAGCTAATAGAATGCAAATTCTAGTTAAGAACAATTACTTATAAAGGTCAAAGAGAGATGAACTAAACATGAATAATAAAATGTATTCTTGTTAAGGTATGCATTGTCGTGGAACATGAGGTGACCCCTCCTCAAAAGGTACAACCCAGCGTGCAGGAAATTGAATCTGTCCATCCATTCTTCCATCCATTTTCTTAACCTCCTCACTGCAATTAACCATTTTACAATGGATGCCAGAGGTAAAAGAAAAAAGTGCTGCTGAGAAAGCAAGGACTAAACCAAAAAAAAAAAAAAATCAGCATTGGAGGAGGGTGCTGTGGAATGTACAAAAACACCAGCTTTATTTAAAACAGGTGAGAAAAGTTATCGTTTGTTAACTTTTACAACACTGTATTGGCTCACGACTTTGGTAGCACTAGGTGATGATAAAGTAGGTTATGCTAAATACAGTATCAAATGTGATTGGCCTTACAGTCTGTCGCATTGACTAAATTGCACTAATGTTACTAACATGCCGTATCTAGGTCGTGGGTTGACAGAACACTTGACATGGATACAAAACATGAACATAAAGACAGCTAAAGCATACTATATAAAAGTGCACCATTTATATAAGGTGAAATCCAGTTTAGCAAAGCTAACAGACTCAAGTACTTTGTACATTAATATTGACTACAAGTTCAACCTTTCAGGAGGTTTACGAATCCTCTCAGGATAGCATCTTTCTTGTGTAGGTGGTGCAGACATTTGAGATGAGGCTGAGAGTCACCAGCAGCAAGGGATGAATCAGGTGTCAAGAAGGTAAACTCATTTGGCACTGTCCTGCTATTCACGATGAATACTAAGATAGAACACGTCTCCGTATTTGCTTATCAGGGATTCCTAGCCTGAACTGAAATACAGTAATAAAAATATAAAAAATTAAAGGTAAGTGAAATAATATTTCGCACTATGTCCTCTTGCCGTGCCTTCTGCTGGCCTAGAATATAGCCACTGGATTTGTAACTTATAAAAACAAGTTCTTAGTTCTACCCACAATAAATAAATGCGTTTTGTTTCAGGCAGTGCCATTGAACCTCGCAGCTTGCCGTACGTACGTTTTGGGCGGGAGTACAGCGCGGCTACTTCCTGTTGGATACTTGACTGACATCGACAAGGTGCAATGTCAGCCGCGAGGAACACCCCGCCTCTTTTCTCCCCTTCCCTCCCCTCCCTTCCCCTAAAACCGAAATATCAAATAGCGTCTTGGCTTGATTTAGGAAGCAGGTACGCAATACGCATTGTGTTTCTCGAAATGTTAAAACCAAAGTGTTAGTATTCTTGCGCAAATGTATGTTTGGTTCGCGTTGAAGTTAATAAGTTTCCCAGCGGAGAGCCGCTGACACTGTTCTGGTGGTTTAAAAGTTTTACCAGAACATGTCGTAATTAATGTATGTGCGCATGTATTTGCGACTAGACTCTGCACTGTATCTTAAACCCTCTGGAAAAAATGGTTGTATATGAAATAGTGTAATCATCGAAAAATACGTAGTTCTTACGAAGCATGTCGTTGTCTACACCCAATATGCATATTTCTAACGTAGAACTTGATACAAATAAACATTTTGTCTTGGTCGGTGCTGTTGAACGCTTTAACGTTTTAGCAGAGACAGATTCTGGTTGGTTGTCATAAATGTATGCGAGAAGAAAAAATGGGTAATTGTTTACACTGAAGGCCCATTTAAAAGTTGTGGTTACAGTAACCTCGGTGCAGTTGCTGACTTGTGATATAAAGCAGGCGGTTAGAGATAAAATAATCATGTAACCTGCTAAATGTTGTCCTATGCGTTAGCCCTAATTTATAGATAGCTACTGATCAATGTGTGTCCTTGTTTCTGGTTGATGTATTTTAAGCCTTGTGCTCCGGTGATTGATAAATGGTGTCTGCCTTGTGCCTGATGTGCTTGGCTTTTTACCTGCAGTGGATTTGAGTCTCAATAAAAAGAAAACACAACATTATTTTCAATGGATAAAGCAGGAAAATGAAGATGTGTCTACTTGGATATTTTAAAAGCCACTCCATTTATATTGTAATCCAAACCTATGCAAAGTCCATGGTAAAAGGTGGGAACCAACCTAGCTAATGTTTCCAATTTGCAGTTGCCCCTTAATCCGAGACACATTACTTTGGGAGGTGGGAGGAAAACCAGACAGAATGTGCAGACTCCAGGATTCAGGCTAAGGACAGTAGAGCTGTGAGGCGGCAACACTAATTATTGTGCTGCCTTATAAAGGAAATTGATTTTAAATAAATCCCCTCTGCTCAAATAAATGGAGAATTTCCTTTGTGATTTACAGGCCTACGGTTATTAAGGCATTTTCTTGCAGCGCTAGCCACTTTCTAAATACAGTATCTTTATTGTAGAGTTGTACCCCTTTGTCAGAGCTGTATGTATGGAAACATGGACGCTCAATTTAAATGTAAAATGTAACACGCAGAATGATTGCAATTAGTCATACATTTGCTATATTTAGACCTAATCCTAAAAATGCTCCCTCAAATGCTTAATCATTCCATATTCCCTCTGCAATTTAATTTCTGTTTTAGCAATCTTGTAAGTGATGTTATTCTGCAATGCACATAAAGACAGCAAGGTTTAACAGATTGTTCAAACATAAGCATAATTAAATAAGCAATTAGTTTATTCAGTAATGAAGAGGGTCAGTAACAACTATAAAGTATGTTTTTGTGTTTCAGTTCTGCTTTTTCTTTATATCTTACTATATACTTTCTTTTATTGGTTGAAATACTGTTAATAGATTGTGTCCCACATGGCCAACTGAATTTTTCATTCAGAGATAAGAAAGTTCATTGTGATCTTCAAATAATAAATAACAAGAATTAAATAATCAGTGTACAATCATCTAAATTATAAACTGCTATCACTGAATGACCAAATTTGTTTTATACTTCCATCAGATGAAAATTTTCTGAGAAAATACACTAAATTGTTTTCTGAGTACTTTGTTTTTGCATCATGAAAGAGTATTTGTCTAAATGTCATAGACACTCTGATTTCATTTATTATTTTCATGACTTTCTTGTCATAATAGCCCATTGGACCTGAGTTATATACTGTATAATGTGATAATAGTGATCTAGTGCATCCTGACTATTGTGAAAATTAAATAAATTCCTTAATTTTTTTTTCCTATGCAGAGTCATTTCCTATCATGATTATTCAATTCTGCCCCCAGTGTGGTGTAAAGCTAGAGCCAAACTTTAAATTTTGTCCAGCCTGCGGACAGCTACTACCACGTCAGGATCTTGAGGAACCAGTGACATCAACCATCTCCCAAATCACTGTATCCCCATCCAGTACAGGTAGAGAAGTGACTTCTGTTAAGACTTACTAAAACATTCTTATCAAAAGTCAGACATTTTTATTTAAAGACGTAGCTTTATTGTACTTGTTATCTTAGAAAAATTTAATTTGTTTCTATAGAGAATAGTTAAGTGTTGTAGTTAGCGACATGGTTGGGATGGGAACTGCATGCAGGAGAATGAGACACAGGGCATGGGGTTGGGCCATCCAGGCAAGCTACTAAAACTAAACACACATTTACTGCCAAGTGAAATGTAAGTTGTCATGCTAGTGAAAGTACATGGACACTACCAGAGAGAAGTATGTCTTTTGTATGCACAAGGTACTACCTAAAGACTTCGGGCTAGAGCTGGAACACGAAAGGAAAATCAGGGCCTGAATTTTAATTTGTTTGGTGGGTAGGGGATTTCCCTCCAATATAGCATTTTATTGCCCCTTTCGAGCTGGGGTCAGTTTTATGTTCAGCAACTAAAACGTAAATGCAGTGAATACTAGTTCAAATTAATATTAAAAAATGGAAATAAACAGTTATCACAGGGCAGTTTGAATTAGTTTATACCATAATTACTCAGGATATTTCCAATTATACAATCTCTTTAAAGCTGCTTTTGGAACAGCACACTTTTAAAACTTAGTTTTTTATCATCAAGTCAAATGTAGATTTGCTCCTGACCCTGGAAATTATTGTAGGGTTGGCCAAATGTGACCCTAGGGAACTGTTTGAAGCTGCCTCAAGATCTTGTGTTAACTAAGCATGTAATCAGAAGAGTGGGGAGACAGAGTGACCAGCACTCGGTATGATTTTTTTTAAAGTGACAAGTGAGTGAGCTACCAAACCTGTGAGGCAGGGTTTCAGTTCACACACTGGGGCAGGTCCAGAGAGGCAGGAAAGTTTTGTTTCCCTTGTGTTTGAGGTCTTCCTGTTCTCATTATGTGCATCTCACCCTGCTGTTTATTAGCAAAACCTTTAGCTTACATGACCTTATTCTTTTGGTTGTAAGGGCAATCAGTATCATCCCTGATATTGTATCTTTTTATACTATATCTTTAACTACAAAGCAGTAAGAAACTAAAATGATAAACAAAGCAAAACAATTTTATGAATGCACTATATACAATTTAGCAATTTCCTTTTCAGACTACAGTATAGCTAAAATAAATACTAAAAGTATAATTAGCTTTGGTTCATTCTCTAGGTGGGCAAATATGTTGCTAACATTTAATTTTCTGCTATCCTACTGCTAGATTTTAGTATTTTTATTGTAGAAATGCAAATATTTAAGTACAGCACCAAGATAAGGTTGATATCTCTGTATTCTTGATTTTTTTATGCAGTGGGTCGTTAAGTGTAATATATATATATGTATATATATATATATATATATATATATATACACACACACACATACATACATACATATAGTGTATCCGGAAAAGTATTCACAGCACATCACTTTTTCTACATTTTGTTATGTTACAGCCTTATTTGAAAATGGACTAAATTAATTTTTTTCCCTCAGAATTCTACACACATCACCCAATAATGACAACATGAAAAAAGTTTACTTGAGGTTTTTGCAAATTTATTAAAAATAAAAAAACTTAGAAATCACATGTACATAAGTATTCACAGCCTTTGCTCAATACTTTGTCGATGGACCTTTGGCAGCAATTAAAGCCTCAAGTCTTTTTGAATATGATGCCACAAGCTTGGCACACCTATCCTTGGCCAGTTTCACCCATTCCTCTTTGCAGCACCTCTCAAGCTCCATCAGGTTGGATGGAAGCCATTCTTTTGATATCTTGGCTGTGTGCTTAGGGTCGTTGTCCTGCTGAAAGATGATCCGTCGTCCCAGTCTGAGGTCAAGAGCTTTGGAGCAGGTTTTCATCTACGATGTCTCTGTACATTGCCGCAGTCATCTTTCCCTTTTTCCTGACTAGTCTCCCAGTTCCTGCCGCTGAAAAACATCCCCACAGCATGATGCTGCCACCACCATCCTTCACTGTAGGGATGGTATTGGCCTGGTGATGAGCGGTGCCTGGTTTCCTCCAAACGTGACGCCTGGCATTCACACCAAAGAGTTCAATCTTGTCTCATCAGACCAGAGAATTTTGTTTCTCAAGGTCTGAGAGTCCTTCAGGTGCCTTTTGGGAAACTCCAGGCGGGCTGCCATGTGCCTTGTACTAAGGAGTGGCTTCTTTCTGGCCTCTGCCATACAGGCCTGATTAGTGGATTGCTGCAGAGATGGTTGTCCTTCTGGAAGGTTCTCCGCCTTTCACAGAGGACCTCTGAGCTCTGACAGAGTGACCATTGGGTTCTTGGTCACCTCCCTGACTAAGGCCCTTCTCCCCCGATCACTCAGTTTAGATGGCTGGCCAGCTCTAGGAAGAGTCCTGGTGGTTTCAACTTCTTCCACTTACGGATGATGGAAGCCACTGTGCTCATTGGGACCTTCAAAGCAGCAGAAATTTTTCTGTAACCTTCCCCAGATTTGTGCCTCGAGACAATCCTGTTTCTGAGGTCTACAGACAATTCCTTTGACTTCATGCTTGGTTTGTGCTCTGACATGAACTGTCAACTGTGGGACCTTATATAGACAGGTGTGTGCCTTTCCAAATCATGTCCAATCAACTGAATTTACCACAGGTGGACTCCAATTAAACATCTCAAGGATGATCAGGGGAAACAGGATGCACCTGAGCTCAATTTTGAGCTTCATGGCAAAGGCTGTGAATACTTATGTACATGTGCTTTCTCAATTTTTTTATTTTTAATAAATTTGCAAAAATCTCAAGTAAACTTTTTCACGTTGACATTATGGGGTGTTGTGTGTAGAATTCTATGGAAAAAAAAATGAATTTAATCCATTTTGGAATAAAGCTGTAACATAAAATATGGAAAAAGTGATGCGCTGTGAATACTTTCTGGATGCACTGTGTATATATACAGTATATATATATATATATATATATATATATATATATATATATATATATATATATATACACACACACACACATATATATTTTTTCCCTGCATTTAGGTATTACCAGCCAAACTGTGAAGTCCCGCTCTCCTTTGCTCCGATCATCCTGTTCTCCTAGGAAACAGAGGAAGACTAGAGCTGATGCAGAGAGCTGTTCACAGTCATCCCAAGCTGTGCCTACAGGTAAAATGGTCCTATCTGAAAATGTCTACCAGATTAACACTCTTACAGCTGTTAAAAGTATATAGGTATTGTCATGCATATAATATGCAAATATCGTCAGCTGATAGGCAATTAGGTCAGAAAGTGTACTCAAATGATGTGTAGAGATTCAGTAAATCAAGTTTGTCCCCCATATATTTCCTATGTAAGCTAACTCTTGGTAAATTGTATCTAAATGATGTGTAGCTGCAATGCAAAATGTTATTCACGGCTAAGAATAGCTGTTAATTTTGCTCATTATTGTTTCCTAGTGTTCTTATGAGTTTGTTTCTAACTGAGACATGAAACAATGAGAGAGTCTAGGTTACTGCCACCTTCCAGGGAGAAAAATAGTTAGATGTGGAAAAAGTTTTAAGTTGCAGTGGTGATTGTAAGGTAGGGATGCAGTCTAGTTCTTCTGCTTAATAGTTGGTCAAAATGTCCAGTTCAGTATATACAACTGAAACACATAAACCACTTTTTTATATTCAGTTTTGTGGTATTCTATACTAAGTCCTGGTAGTCTGTGTAAACTGACACTGTGATAGTGTGTCATACTCCCTTCTGATGTTGCAGTTTAAACAAATTTCTCATTAGTCCTCATTAATAGCATATGTAATTTAATTTCAAGAAATGTAGATAGCATAATTGAATAATCATCTTTAAAATAACACCTTTTTTCCTCTATGATTTTTTTTTCCCCTGTGACAATTCAATAACCTCTATACGAGATTCTGTAAAATATAGTTAGCCTTTCTCTAATATGTATAATTGATTAATCTGAATCAGATTTATTTTTAATATATGGTGTGAGATCAACCTTCTTTTATTTTTTGTACCTGCTTTGATCATCTTGGGGTTGTAGGACCCAGAGCCAACATCATTTGATGAAATTCAAGGCATAACCCTGTTCAAGGTGCTAATGCATCACAGGGTACAGTTACACATATGCTTACGGTCGTTCACACAGGGTGTGTTTAGAGTCACCAGCTAACCTTACATGCATATATTTTGTACATGGAAGATAATCCCACATGGACACAGGAAGATGTACAGACTCCACACAGATATCTGGGTATGGAATTTGAACTCATTCTCCTGGAACTGTGAAGCAGCAGCTGTAATTAATGGACCACCATACCGTCCCAGTAAAATCTCTTTACCAAGATAAAATGAATATTCTACTTAGAGTCTTTCCAACTATAATATAACAAGATACTTTATTAGTTGTATTAAACAAAGCATCTTTAAAATGATACTTGAAGAGCAAGTTGGGGGGGTTATTACAGTGACGTTAACCTTTAGTACTCTAATATTTCCTTGCAGAACCTTACAGAGAGCAAAGCACAAGAATATGATATTACTAGACATTAAGCCCGTTACAATAACGGGCGCTAGAACAGTATTGCATAAACATTATTAGGAACAGTCTATATTAAATGGCAAGGGACCTTGACCTCATTCTGTTTGTTGTCTTAATTTTTTTGTTAAAAATATTTTTGCAAGAAGCCTAAAGTAAAATAATATTAAAAATAAATTAGAAACGTATATGACAACACAGTAAGTATAATTAATATTGCCTTAGTGTAAAACTTTATAACAATCTGTAATACACAATATCTGAAGAAGATATTTAGGAAAATGTTTTTATTTTTTTACCTCAGAAAATTTTTCAATAAAATTTCATTATAGACAACATTTTTTGTAAACACTCTTGTTCAGGACCATCTACAATGTTGACAACAACATCTGTAAAACTACTAACTCTTGATAATGCAACATATAACTGACCGTGGCTGAATACTGGTTCTGGCAAGCAAATGGCAACTTTTTCTAAGGTTTGCCCTTGAGTTTTATTAATTGTTATGGCAAAGGCTAATGTAACTGGAAATTGTCGCCTTCTTATGGTAAAGGGTAAATTAGTAGAGGATAGAGCCAAATCAATACAGGGAATATTGTAACGCTCATTTTCTTTTTTATAATCGATCTATTTGCTCGTATTTTTCTTTGTCTTTCAGCCTTTCTTTTGTTGATGTTTACTTGCTGAGCTGACCGTTCTTCCAGGAGATGTTGCTTATATATGATTTGAGTGTCTGTGTCTTTTGTCCTACTTGACGTGTCCTTTTTTTTTGGGTGGCATGTTGTTAGTAGATAGTTAGTTAGTAAACATGCACGGGGCAGTATGTGTGGCGTCTCCCCAGCAATGAATTTTATGTGCGCGGCCGCAACTACCCAATCAGCACTCTCCCCAGCAATGCTGTCCTTTATTTGCTTACTAGCAGAATACCCGCGCTTCGCAGCGGAGAAGTAGTGTGTTATAGAAGTTATGAAAAAGAAAAGCAAACATTTTAAAAATAACGTAAGATGATTGTTAATGTAATTGTTTTGTCATTGATATGAGTGTTGTTGTCATATCTATCTATTATATATATATATATATATATATATATAAAAATAGCTGCATTGGCAGCGGAGAAGTAAAAAGAAAAGGAAACATTTTAATAATAACGTAACATGATTGACAATGTAATTGTTTTGTAATTGTCATGAGTGTTGCTGGCATATATATATATATATATATATACACACACACACAGACACATATATAAACATATATATACATATAAACATATATATATATATACACATCTATACACATATATATATACAGTTATATAAATATACACACATACATATATATACATATACATATATATACACATACTGTATATATACACACACACATATATACATACTGTATATACAACATATACATATCTACATATATACTGTATATACACATATATATACAAATCTACATATATATATCTACATATATATATTAGGTGGGACTCGATTAAAAAATTAATCCAATTAATTAGAGGCTGTGTAAGAATTAATCTTGATTAATCGTATGTAATCGCTACGTAAATTTGCCCCAAATCGCAAATGTTTTTTTTTTTTATTTAAAACGGTTTTAGTGGGCTTACAGAATCAAATAATAGACATGGACATGAATATTGTAAACTGAAGCTGTTTTAATTTCTGAAAAAAAAAGCTTTTAAACTGCATTTGAATTCAAAACAGAAACAAAAATATCATCCCTGGTTAAAATTGGGCAGACTTAAAAATAAAGTGGTAGTTTAAGTACTTTAAGTACATTTTCAGAATAGTATTGTCTTTAAATAATAATAACCAAAATTTCACCATAAAGTGCAGTTTTTCTTCTTAAAAAAATAAGTCAGAAACATAAAAGGTAATTTGACCAGCTTACTCTTTAAACTCTGAGTAACATTAGCCAAAATTATTTTGTACATTAGGCTAAAACAGTGTGATCATTGAACATTTTGTAATTAGATGTATTTAGAATTACTAACGGTCACGGAAGTCCAATGATCCCCAGTAAGAGCCACAAAGTCCGCTTTCTGTAATGCATCTAATTTTGCTTGCTTTTCAGTGTGCACAAAACCATGCTTTTATCAAGGCTTACCTCGGGTAGTCGAAATGATCAGTCGTAGGAACGCGCTTTATTCCGACTCTAACATTTTTGTAGCTGTGATGTGTGCATCAGTGTAATGGATGTACCAGGAAATCATGCATTGACAAAAGTTCCCGTTTGCTTGGAATTGAAAGTGTGATTATTTTTTAACGCGTTATGGAGTACATGCATCGAAGCTTCTCAACTGTGCTTGTGCTAAGAAAGGGAAAATTTTAAAAATAACGTAACATGATTCTGCGTTAACCTAATATTTTTTCATACGTCCCAAACCAAGGAGATGGGAAGGTAAAATGCGCGCGAACATAGTCAGTACATCCCTCTCGAATCGAACCTCGAATGTCGGCGTTAGAGGCTTAAGACTCTACAATTGCGCCACCGCTTGTCTATGCTAAAGTATGTATTGTAGATCGGGCTATAGATATACATTTATATATATATACCCGTGTATCGCAGTGGAGAAGTAGAAGTTATGAAAAAGAAAAGGGAACATTTTAAAAATAACGTAACATGATTGTCAATATACAGTAATTGTTTTGTGAGTGTTATTGAATGTTGCTGTCATCAAGGATTTGATTATCATTATTTCTTTCAATCAGGCTCGTATTTGTACGATGTGTTCAAGTTACATTCCGTGTTTGTCAATCGTTGTAAAGATAAGAGGTTTCATTCATCGATTAGTTCCTTACTGCATCAATAAACAGCTCGTCTTCCTTTTTATCTGTGATGTGACAAACTGCATGCACGGGTTTTTTTTTACGCTGTCTTCCTTTAGCGGGACATTGACTTTTTCCACCGTGTGCTTTGTTTCCACAGTAGCTGCATTTATGAATATGCTTATCAGACGCTTCATATTTTTGCTGCCTTTTCAATTGTGTAATTCGGTTTTGTTCAGCTCTTTGGAACTGTTGCTTTTATCTGTGCACTGCATCAGTTCACGTGAGCCACTCGGTGTACTTGCATCGAAGGTTCCCAGCTGTGCTGGTGCCATCTCGTGCTATGTCCATAGCTTTATTTAATGTTACCTTAGTCCTGGCACTTAAAACTTTCTCTGGCAGTTTCGCTGAGTTTGTGTCAAACACCACCCTGACCATCTCATCTTCCTCTCCATAAGCACAGTCCTTCACCCGTGAATATTTACCCGTGGCAGTTTGCTATTGGATTGCCGCTGACGGATGGCCTTATATGGGCAGGCACTAAATTACAAACGCCAGCGGCAGCCTGTCTATGAACTTAATTTAAAGTGTAGGTTTACATCGTGCTTTGTTTCCGAAGTAGCAGAACTCGCTTCTTATTGTTTCGCTGCCTTCTCAATTATATAATGCATGTTTTCTTGAGCGCTTTTTTGAGGTCTTCCTGGTTTTCTATGTACTGCGTGATTACGTGGGAGGCGTGATGATGTCACACGAAACTCCACCCCCACGGCGTTGAAGCTCATCTCCATTACAGTAAATGGAGAAAAACTGCTTCCAGTTATGACCATTACGCGTAGAATTTCGATATAAAGCCTGTCCAACTTTTTTAAGGAAGCTGTAAGGAATGAACCTGCCAAATTTCAGCCTTCCACCCACAAGGGAAGTTGGAGAATTAGTGATGAGTCAGTGAGTGAGTGAGGGCTTTGCCTTTTATTAGTATAGATCATGCGCAGTCGCAGCTACGCCATTCACTGTGTGCCCAGCTTCCAGTGTGTGTGTGTCCACGGTCTCCCCAGCAATGATGTCCTTTATTTGCTTATCATGCGCATCCGCGGCTACCCCATTCACTGTGTGCTCAGCTTCCAGTGTGTGTGTGTCCACGATGCCGGTCGTGCGTGTCGCACCGAGCCTCGCACATGCGTACTTCACCAAAAGACACACACACTTGGACACTTGGACGCACACAGGGGTTTTATTAAAGTGGATGATAAAGTTAATCAATAATTGTTTTTTAAAAGCAGGGTAAAACACCTATAAGAAGAAAAGCCTGTTTAGATGTAGTATTCTGTCAGGAAGGAATTCAGGGGATCTGAACCATTCAGATCTATAGACTAATACATTTAACATGTTCAAAAACTAAAACAGTTAAGTTTAGTTTTAGAAGTCAACTTTTTAGCAGATATGGCAGTCTTCAAAAGGTAAACTGAGCCAAACTTTTAAGTGTTGAGTTAATTGTGAAACAGTGGAACAGGTTTGAAAGATTTTATCTATACTAATAAAAGGCAAAGCCCTCACTGACTGACTGACTCACTCACTCACTCACTCACTGACTCATCACTAATTCTCCAACTTCCCGCGTAGGTGGAAGGATGAAATTTGACAGGCTCATTCCTTACAGCTTACTTACAAAAGTTAGGCAAGTTTCATTTTGATATTCTACGCGTAACAGTCATAACTGGAACCTACTTTCGACCATATATACGGCCACAATCTGCAGCTCGGTCGCCGTGTGAGGCAGAGTTGCGTCCCGCACCATCACGCCTCCCACGTAATTGAGTGCCTGCC
This sequence comes from Polypterus senegalus, assembly GCF_016835505.1. Taxonomy (NCBI): domain Eukaryota; kingdom Metazoa; phylum Chordata; class Cladistia; order Polypteriformes; family Polypteridae; genus Polypterus; species Polypterus senegalus. The sequence continues at coordinate 43,571,330 of NC_053162.1, forward strand.
CATATAAGGTAAATATTCACGGGTGAAGAACTGTGCTTTTGCAAACAAAGATGAGGTCTAGTGTTTGGCACAAACTCAGCAATAGTGCGAGAGAAACTTTTAAATGCCGGGTCTTAGCTAATATTAAATAAAGCCATGGACATCGCAAGATCACACAAGACAGCGTCTCACGTGAACTGACTGTGAATGCAGTATGTAGAGAACAAGGAAGAGCTCCAAAGAGTGCTGAACAAAAAACGCATTACACAATTGAGAAGGCAGCAAAAGAATATGAAGCGAGTGACGCATACAAGCATATTCATAAGTGCAGCTACTGCGGAAACAAAGCGCGGTGTAAACCATAAGTTTAAATTAAGTTTATAGACACGCTGCCGCTGGCTTTTGTCATGCCTACGACGAATACGATATTCGTGAGATACAAGTTTACTGAGAGGACCCAGGGTATAAACAAGACTTTTGATCACTTTGTAACTGAGTTAAAATTGCTGGTGAAGGACTGTGCTTATGCAAACAAAGATTAGATTGTCAGGGATAGAATAGTGTTTAGCACAAACTCAGCAAAAGTGCGAGAGAAACTTTTAAGTGCCTGGACTGAGCTAACATTAAATAATTGCTGGTGAAGGACTGTGCTTATGCAAACGAATAGAAAGCAAATGTTAACGTTATTTTTAAAATGTTTCCTTTTCTTTTTCATAACTTCTTTAACACACTTTTTCTCCGCTGCGAAGCGCGAGTATTTTGCTAGTGTACAATAAAGGAAATGTTCATCCTGTAGTTGTAGAAACAGTGAGAATATAAAGAGAACTCAGATGTAGATGGACAAGTAGGCAGAAGAAGTTGCAAAAAATACAGTGGCTGTATAATGCATAAAGCAGTAGAAAATGCGAAGGATAAACCAAAGAGATTTTTAGTGTTTTAGTAGTAAAAGCACAGTCAAAGAGAAGGTTAAGTGTGTTCGGTATTCAGCAAGGCTGAGCTAAAATATACAGACAATAAATTAAAGACTGCTTTAAATTTGCATTTTTACAATATGTTCATGTGTGAAAAACTCAGTAACTTTCCAGTCACAGAGACTACGAAGGAAGTACTTGGTAGTTTGGAAATTGGAGAGAGAGAAACAGAAGTATGCATAAATTAAGAAGGCTGAAATCATACAATTTACTGGGAGCAGATAACATTTATCCTAGAGTGCTTGAGGAGGCTAGTGAGTACATATTGTATATAAACCTTTGACTTGTATTTTTTTCAAAAATTCCTACATACTAGGGAAATTCCTACAGATTGATACCTAGCAAATATCTCAAAAGATGATCGGACCATTTCAAGTAACTATAGGCCAGGTAAGCTCAATAGGCACCACAGTTAAATTAATGGAAAAAAATATTAAGGGAAAGATCAAGCATCACATGGCAACAGTAACTGTATTTGTAAACAATCAACTTGAATTTAGATAGGAGAGATTGTAATATAAGGTTTTTATCTAGTAAGTAAAAAATGTTAGATATGCAGTGAAATGCTTGAAACTTGAAAGTACCTTTAAAAGAAGGACCTAAGATTTGTAACACTGAAAAATTTAAATCTGTCCAATTTAAGCAAACAGATTAAGATATGATGTGCTTGAGGAATTTAAAATTCTGAAAGGAGTTATTGTAGTTTTACTTTGCAATCAGTTCTTCAAAAGGTACACTGTGACGTTAGGAGAAAAACTGCAGGAATATTAGAAATGTGTGTTCTTCACACAGAGAACAGTAGACTTATGAAATTGACTTTTTATGAAATAAATTACCAAGTATTGTGTTATATAATATTTCAGGATGTTCATAATGCCACTAGATTTGATGTTAGAGGATATAGGTGAATGATATTGATGAGCTCTGTTGGCTTGAATAGCCTGTTTTTTTTTTTAAATTGTTGTAATTTCAAAGTAAGTCTGATGTTAAACACATATCTGTGTCCATATCTAAGCAACTGATCTTATTAACAACATATAGAAAATCCATGGCGTATTTACAAATCATTGATCATCATGTTCTTCTGATTTTGTTTATATTGAGACACTTAACAACTGTCTGCATTTTAAAGTTTGTCCTCATGAAGTGTAAATTATATGCCCAAGGTCATACAGAGAGGCAGTCTTGTAGTTTAAAATACATTTTCTTCTTCACAATTTAGGGGCCCTGTAACTAAATGCATGACCTCCCAAAAAAGTCTTAAGGGATGAAAGTTAGCTAATGCCTTTTTCCAACATGTTCATCACAGTTGTTTGCATGCATAGTTTACAATTATGAGTACAGGTGAGGTAGTTGAACTGCTCTGGATTATATGATAAGTTAGAAGTGAGAACTGAACCAACAATGTTAAAGTCACATACTTTGGCCACTTCACCACATAGATACAGTTAAATCTGTTACTTATTGAGTAAAAGTGTGAAAGCAGAGCATTTAATTGAAACGTAATACTTATTAGAAAAACTCAGACACTCATAAAGGATGGCATGGTGACACAATCGTAGTGTTGCTGCCTTGCATATCATTTCTCTCCCTATGTGGAGTTTGCGTGTTCTCTCTGCATCTAAGTGGGTTTCCTTTCACTGTCCAAAGGCATACAGGTTAGGTGAATTGATGATGCTAAATTGGTCCTAGTTTGTGTGTGTGTGTTTGCCCTGCGATAGACTAGCGCCCTATCCAGGATTTATTCCTGTGTTTTGCCCTGTGCTAGCTGGAATAGGCTCCAGAAAATGCCCCTGGTCTAGATTAAGCAGTTTTGAAAATAACCTGACTTGAGTCAAGATGATTGTTTAAACATATCTTATACATTAAATATCACTTTTATTTTTCAGCAGACCACAGCTCCCATTCTGCTGGCGCATTATCTTCTCCTAAGAAACGGCGTGATGAATCATTGAGCCTGGAATCTTCTACATCCAAAGATGTTGCCATAGGTGAGCAGAAAAAATATGCCTTGTTCGTCTTCAGCGCTGTGACTCTATAGTTTATCTTAAATTAGTGGGAAAAATGTTTTTCCACAGAAAAAGTCAATAGCATATTTATGAAAAGGTGTATTTTTTATCATTTCTTTTAATTTTTCTTAATATTTGAAATATCTAGGTTTTAAGAAACATGCTTACTCAAGAAAACACAAAGTCATAAAATGTTTTCTTTGAGTTAGTTCATATCTTGAAAGTATATGTTTGCATATATGGTATTTATTATAGTTAATATGAAGCAATAATAGCTTTCAATTATGTGTTCATGTCTGTATTGAGAAATATTGAAAAATGTTATAAGGCATGGAAAAATGACTACCTCTTTACAGTACAAGTCATTGCAGTATTGATATACACTTTTTCCCTCTTTCACCTATTGAAGAAATTGTTGATTATTTTCCAAGTTTGATTTCAACAAATGATGACAGTTTCAGAAGCAATAAAGTTCTGAATGAAATGTGAACTCTGTATGAATAGTATAATGTGATGACCTGAAACAGCACTTTGTGTTATTGATGACATCCTTATGACAATGATCTCAATGGGCAAAAGCTAAACAGCTGCTATGAGTACACATACTAAACCATGCTTTCTTTCTTCTTCGTTTCTTTGAAAGATGCAGCTGTAATGCATTTGACATCCTCCATATCTTGCAAGTAACCTTTTTTTTGCTTTATTACCACAAAAGCAAAAATTGGAAGCATATCAGCTCGCCAGAAAACTGTCATTATGGTGGCAAGGTGCTAGAAAAGAAGTGCTTTGTCAGTGCAGGGACATGAAATGTATAGTTTGCATAGGAGCACAGAATGGTTGTTTAACATTTTGCTTTTCCAGCAAATGCCTCTTTAAGCTCTGGATCTGCAGCAATGCTTTTTATTTTTGTATTTTTCAATGTTCTTTAGTATAATACACAGTGCAGATATGACAGCCGAATGTGATGATTGTCATCTTAATGCATAAAGCATATGAAAAGACCATACAAATAATTTGAGAAAACTTTAGGCTGCTTTTAAAAAAAAGAGAGAAAATGCGTGCAAATCTCAGGTTTACCTTGTACTTGGTAGACTGAACATGTCCAGCTTGTGTTGCTGCAGCATTTGTTTGGATCTCAATTCAATTTCCCCTTTCTCAAGTCTACTATGCTATTAGTTTTGCTAACTCTGTGCAGTTTAAAATGACCACATGATCTGCCAATAATAAATAAGATCAGTTTCCAACTAGCTGCACCAAACAAGAACGCAATATTCAAGCATATAATTGTGTAATTCATTCAGAAACCTAATAAGCTATTAAAATGTAGAAGATTAAATCAATCCTATCTAAACTTCTATTCGGAGGTCTCTTGTCAGTGTCCAAGAAACGGCTTAATAAGAGCCGTTCGTCCATTTTAATTTCTTCCAGAAGTGTGTAATTAATTTTTTTGGATTTATTTTAATTTGATTTCAAACTGAGGAAAAGGATAGAAAAGTAAAACTTTTTCATATATGAATTCTCTAAATAAACAAATTTATTCTTCGTTTCATGATGTACCAAAAGTTTTCAGTTGGTGAAAGGTCTAGACTGCAGGCAGGCCAGTTCAGCACCTGGACTCCTCTACTACAAAGCCATGCTGTTATAATAGATGCAGTATGTGGTTTAGCATTATCTTGCTGAAATATGCAAGGCCTTCCCTGAAAAAGATGTCATCTGTAACCTGTATATGCCTTTCAGCATTGATGGTGCTTTTCCAGATATACAAGCTGCCAATTCCATAGGCACTAATGCACCCCATACCATCAGAGATGCAGGCTTTTGAACTAAGCGCCGATAACGTGGTCCCTATCCTTTTTATTCCAGAGAATGTAGTGGCCATATTACAAAAATAATATCAAATTTCGATTCGTCTGACCACAGAAAAATTTTCCACTTTGCCTCAGTCCATTTTAAATGAGCTTTGGCCCAGAGAAGACAGTGGCATTTCTGGATCATGTTCACATATGGCTTGTTCTTTGAATAACAGAGCTTTAACCTACATTTGTGGATGGCATTGCAAACTGTGTTCACAGAAAAAGATTTCTGAAGTGTTCCTGATCACATGCAGTGATTTCCATGACAGAATCAGGCCTGTTTTTAATGCCGTGCCACCTGAGGGCCCGAAGATCACTGACATCCATTATTGATTTTCTGCCATGTCCTTTGAGCATAATGATTTCTCCAGATTCTCAGAAACGTTTGATGTTATTATGTACTGTGGATGATGAGATATTCAGTCTTTTCCATTTTACATTGACGAACATTATTCTGAAATTGTTACACAATTTGTAGACGCAGGTTTTTGCAGATTGGTGAACATCTGTCCGCTATTTCCTTCTGAAAGACTCCGCCTCTCAAAGATGCTCTTCTTATACCCAGTCATGTTACTGACCTGTTGCCAATTAACCTAATTAGCTGCAAAATGCTCCTCCAGCTGTTTCTTTTACTACCACTTTTCCAGCCTTTTGTTGCCCCCATCCCAACTTTTTTGAGACGTGTTGCTGCCATTAAGTTCAAAATGAGCTAATATTTATGTGAAACAGTAAAATGTCTCACTTTTAACATTTGTGTGTTCTATTGTGAAATGTAAATGTTAGATTGCATTCTGTTTTTATTTACATTTCACAGTTTTTTGGAACTGGGGTTGTAAATTTGTAATTTACAATATATTCAACAAAATAATAAAAAAGCACTTTTGTGATAAAAGATGATTGCTGTTTTCCTTTAGATTGCCAATTTGTAGATCATTTCAATCTGTAGTCATTTTTAAGTTTATACAGTTTTAGAATTTACTTTTTGAAGTTGATTATAAATGTTGTTATTTGGAACATTATTAATAATTGGCCAAAAAACTTTTTTTGTTAATGGATTTTCTTTTAATGTGTTTTATGTTCAGCACCACATACTTTATCCAGGTATAACATTAAATTTAGACATCTTTGAATTGACAGGCTCAACGTTTTAAGCACTATTGTTTTTTTCTTAAATGAATTTTTAGCTTATTCACTCTTTACCTAGATTGTGAAACACAAGGATTTGCAGTGTCAAAATATAGCTGGTTAAGAATTCCAGATAATGGCCTACCTACTACATAATTTTCAGGTTAATGTTAATAGGGTCTTCCATCCAAAATCCTTAGCTAGTTTAGAGTTAGGCTTCACATGTAACAGCAAAGTAGGCTAGAGCTTTTAAAGTTTGTATCTTAAATAGGCAACCATCAAAACATTGTAGTTCCTGAATCATATTTCTGCTTATCAAAACATTAATATTAAAAAAAAAAATCTGTATTACTGTCATTTAGGATATTGCAATTACTTTCAAGTATATTTTTTCTTTTTTCTTCCGGGAAGTAAGGAAATAAAAAAGAACACATATTTGATAGGTAATTTCCATAAATTCCAGAATTAAATTGGGAAGAGGAGATAGACTGGAGCAGGCTGGAGTCACAAATATCTGAATCCAAGGACTGGAACATAAAGAGGAAAGCCAAGTTCACTTTGGAACAGCTGGACATTCTTGTGACTGAGGTGTCTAAAAACAATAACAAGCTTTTTGGGAAAGGGCTGGAGAGGCTTACTCTGGTGGAAAGGGATAAGATATGGGAAGAAATTAAGGAGAAAGTGAATGCAGTCTCATCTATCAAGAGGAATATTCGAGACGTGAAAAAACGATGGGACGACTTAAAGAGACGCACCTTGCAGAAAATTACATATGCTAAAAATAGTTCTAAAGATCAAAATGGAGGCTACATCCTGGGATTGTCTTCTTTAGAAAGAAGGGTGGAAGCAATGCTGCGATGTCGGGGGAAAGTCACTCTCTTCAGCCAAACTTCACAAAGCCCAGGCCACACTGTCTACTTTGAGACAGGTAAGCTATACAATATAAATTACTTTCAACTATTGTATTTATTTTCTTCTGTAGAAGAGTATATACTGCTTGATGTTTATTGGCATGAATTTTTTGCTTTCACTTGTGTTAAACCTAAAAATAGAAAACAATGTGATGTATATAATGCAGGTAGTACAGTAAAATGATAAGTATTTTGTGGATCATATTCTGAGGCATTAAATTTTCATTTTTACCGCAATTATGGAGGGTAAAACTTAGGCATTTCATTTTAATATTGATGGCATCTTAAAAAATGTTTTCCAGAGTAAGTTCAAGTTATTAATGAAAACTGAAAGCAGCAAAATGAATTATAAGCCACTTGCATAACTGAGTTAATTTTGGACAATGAAAGGCTTTTTGTGCATCTTATGGCTTATAGACATATGACATTCTTCATTGCTCCAGGCGTCTGCTTATGTCTAAGGTTATACACTTCCATTGAGATAAAATAACTAGAAACTTGTTAAGTAAGTTTTAAATAATAGTTTTCATTAACAAGTAGCTAGGAAATTCTGCCTACCAATTAAACTTAACACTCCCAAACCCACTTAAGACATGTTTAGGGTTTAGAGTAACCAGAGGCTATCCTGGCAGCACTTGGCCCAAGTCAGGAAATAACCCTGAAGGTGTGCCTGTGCACTGCAGGGTACACTCACACACATGCCTGCATTCACACTCACACAAAGCCGGTTTGGAATTACCAGTTATCCTGACTTGACAGCTTTAAGGAGAGTGTTCAAACTTTGTAGTGACAGCAACTGAGTGCTGAATTCAAACCCAAAATTTGGTATCTGTGAGTCAATAGCAGTATCCATTGTGTCATTGTGTCTCCCTTCTGTTTAAATACCATTTTGACTGTAGAAACCTATATTTAGTATTAGTATATGTACAGTGTGTGTGTGTGTGTGTGTGTATATATATATATATATATATATATATATATTCATAGCATCCATAGTCTGAGTCTCGATCTGATTGTATGGGTGGTTACCTACCAGGTAACACATGAATGTAATTACTCTGATCTCTAGCCTGTCAAATAAACATATCACATAGCATGGCACAGCATAAAGGGACTTTGCCTCTGACGCTGACTTCCGAGGTTTGATTCCCGCGAGGGGTGCAGTGGACTGTGTTTGCCTGATGAGCCCAAATAAGGGCGAGACACATGTCGCATACTCTTTGCGAGAATCTGAGGTGCTGCTGCCATCTAGCATTTCATGGAGGGGTTGTTTTGATAGTGTTTGGGGACCCACCCCATATATTGTAACAGAGCAAAATAAATCAGCAAGTAGTCACAAAGAATAGAGTCCAAATAGAACTGAATGGGGTGGAGAGGGGCATGGCTTTTATAGGTGTTGTCTGTGAGGGACGTGAAGGTCAGTAGGGGGACGTATTCTGGACAGGAATGTGTAAGTTGATGCCAGTTTAGCTGTGACGATATTTAAATATATATATTTACTTTAAGCTTATTTTTATTAAAAGGTTAGAAGATAGTAATAATAGATAATAATTTTAATAGACAACTTAATGGTTAATTAAATGGTGTGCTGTAATTAGGGGTGTTATTATTTCTTCCTATTTAGTGTTCTGGCCATCACATTTATTATCAGTGACTACCATTTGAGTGTTTTTTTGGTAAAAAAGAATAAAAAGGTGATGATTTGAATGATACATCTTGTGAATGTTGTGTTTATGGCAATTATATCAAATAAAAAAGCATACATAAGGAATGCAAGCTAATGTATACAGGGTAGACTCCTCTCTCAAGGAAAGTCTGGAAAGAGTCTTGCCTTTTTTGTAAAAGACACCTCTTGATGTTGCTAGTTTTTATGAAGGCTGGCTTTTAATATTGTTGATTCGGTAGTTCATTTGATACAGTACATTTAAATGACCACAGATCTTCCAAGTCTGGGAGCAGAAGAAGAATTATTGTTTTTTGCTTTGGTCCAAGGAGCATACAGAAGAATAAAACAATATCCATCTACGTCCCAGACTCCCAGAGCAACAAAAAATGACAGATATTATTATAGTTCACTATTACACATTTCAAGTGTGAACTTTTGTGTATTTTATCTAGAGGGTCTTATTTTTTTGCTTTAGTTTGTCATTTATTAAATTGGTCTTTTGGTTCTTTTTAATGTGTTGTGATGATAAAACTTGTTTTTTGCTTGTTTATTTTGAAGCATTGAATTTGTTTAATAGATTTCTAGCTCACTGTAAAGATCAAAATGCTGTAAATGTTAGATTTTCTCTGTCAATTCCTTTCATTTCATTATGACTTATTTATATGGCTCTGAGCCTTCTCACATGGGCTATAGGGTTTTTGATTTTATTTTTTTTTTTACTACCATTATCTATTGTGCCTCCTCAAACTTTTTACTTTTATATTTACTATATATTTAATAGATCCTTTGTGTAAATCTTTTCAATTTTCACTTTAATTTACTCTTGATTACTTTCCACAGAATTTTACTGAATTTTGGCAAATGAAACAAATGTCTAGGATATTGTCTTTCCATAAAGAGTATAAAGGACTTCACGGAGCATTAAACTTTAAACAATATAAGGCCCATATTTTAACTTTTATGGATACTAGTTGGTAGACATTACATTAGGAAAGTATAGTAATATTTGATTATCAGTTGTCATGGTTAATGACAGCATAAAAGTATAGCAGTATTATGACAGTATTAAAGTTTAGCACTTTTTTGGTAACAGTTGTTATGATTTAATCATGCTCTTTGTTTCCATGCCTGGGAAGCAAAAAATGAATTTCATTTTTGTTGTCACACAAATGAAAGAAAGTCATCAGACGAGGGAAAGGAAGCTGCAGTATGCCTTTGTAGATCTTATGAAGGTGTTTGACAGGGTGCTACAAGAGGTAGCATTTTGATAACATTCACACTATATGTGAATAAATGACACACTTGTTGAGTAAAACTAAATATGAAGTTAGCCTGATCTAATAGATCAGTTACCCTTAATTACACATTATAAAGTATACAAGCTTGTAATATCTTGTGCATTGTTTAACAAATGTGCTTTTCTTTAATTAATTTTAGTAAATTATGACCTGGTTTATGGCCCAGTTATATATTAACGTTTAGATTTAATGCCATTTTGTCTATAGAGATGTCAGGTTTGCCTTATGTAACAATCTAGTTCAAGCAGAAAGTGTCAAATTATACTGAGCAATGAAATGTTTCTATCTTTTGCATACCCCTCCACTGCTTACTGCTGTAAATGCTTCCATTTTGTTGCTTTTGTTAGTTGGAAATGCGTATTTACAACCGAGCCTGGGAGACTTAACCTAGTAGAGCTCATACATTCTAAGAAATGTATGCTGTATGTGAGTTTAATGAATGACCTTAAGTATACCAGCATATCTTATTGTAAATTTCATTAAGTATAACATATACTACAGATAAAAAATATTTGAATTTTTATGACAGGTTTACATATTAGTTCAGAGTTTACATTGCTTTCTGTTTCTTTCAGATGACACCATAGAAGACAGTTTTTCAGATGTTGACCCAGGATTCTTCAGTCAAAGGACTGAGTACTCCCTTCAAGAAAGTCCTCCTAGTGGCTGCGCATGTCCTTCCCATTTTCTCCTGCACTCTCCAACAGTCATTTCTGAACATGAAGATAATACTGTACCACCAGAGCCATGCAAAATACTTCATTCCACCTCTGATGGTGAAGAGTCTAGTCAAACTCCACCATTTCAGGTTTTGCAGTTCTCTGATATAGATGTTCGGCTCCTTAAGACCCAAATGGAACAGACAGCTGCACTACAGGCTGGAATTGTCCATATTCAGGAAGGGCTGGCTAATCTGACTAAAATCCATACTGCTCTCGCTGATCGTATTGAAGCTGCCATTTGCCAGCTGAGCCAGTCCTTCATTCCTGTTGCCAACCATGTAGTGGCTGCCACAGAACTAATGGTTGCAAGCTTGCAACAGAATTCCTTGCTCATGGCACGCCTTGTAGAGATGTTACAGATTCAGCAGCAGGGGTTACAAACTGCAGACCACATTCATTTTGTTTTCCCGGGAGAGTTATCATCTGTTGCTGCTTCTGCAGCACTCAGTCAGAATGAGTCACCTTTTGAAAATATTTTAAAGGAAAATCCTCCTTAGAGAGACCAACTTTAGATGCAATATTCTAAAGATTCTGCAGCACCCACCCATGACTAGTATAGAACTCATAGATTTATTGCAGTAGTTTTTATTGGAATGTTACACAATAATTATGCAAAATAAAATTACCACCAAATAAGTTAATTGACAAATGCATGAAATTTTCTCACTTATTAAAATATTTCTTAAGTATAAGACTTGTGGGGTTGATCTTCTAATCCTCTGTGATATGCACATCGCCTTTTTGACATGTATATGGGAATATATTATATTATTCATATTGCAGATTGCATGTGTAGTATCTATATATTATATATATATATATATATATATATATAAATTCTTTTCGCGTTTGAAACAGAAATTGCGTATGATCATGCGAAACAGTAATTACGTATGACCACAGAACATATTATAATACAGGAACTAATCACTTCGTTTGTGGATGCCATTTTTATATTGTCTTTACGAATTGTTATTATTTGTGTGAGAGTTATTTTACTAAAATTGAAAAGAAGTAAACACAAACACGCCGATCTATCCCATAGACGTGCGCCCCGCGTCGCCCTCTCCCAGCCCTCCTCTGTGGACTCCAGCACTGAGCCGTCCGCCGCCAGGCACGTTCTGACAGAGTTTTATTTATTCATCCAAGTGACTGTCCCGGAAACTGCCACATTGTAACTTTTTTTTAATTGGCAGTACTTGATAGTTGAAGAGATGAAGAAAAGAGCTTTGCATTTTTCTACTTATTAACTGCGCTGAGCTGTAAACAATGTGAAGACGAGACCGCCTTCATCGGCGAGGGGTCGTGACAACAAAGTGGACGGTAGGAGGCGCGGAATGTCGGGCTGCTCTGCCGGGTTGACAGCTTTGCAGTTTCGTCCCGCATCCTCCCTTCTCGCACTGTTTGTAACGGTTCAGGTGCCCCTTTGGCTCCTTGGACAGTGGAAATCTTTGCGAATGAGTGTAATCGGCGCCATCGAAGCGTGACTCTCTTGGTAAATTGCGGTGCAAGGCTACTTACTGTCCCTTAAGGTGAGTTCGGGTCACTAAAACCCCGCAACATTCAAGGTTGCTTTAGTGATGAATTCTTTTAAGAGGATGGAGGGTTTACATCTAAGAAGATGTACTGACCTCTTCATGTGAAGTATTGGACTTGGGAATTGTTTGGACCTTCTACCCGTTAAGCACGGAAGGGCAGCGTCCACATTTCTCAGAATAATTTTTCTCTTAAATCACAGGCACGTAGTGCAAGGTTGTCAAACAGGTAGTTTACCTTAAACCACTGCAGTAGTACTCAATGTATCTTTAGTTCTTAAATGTTAATGTTTTACTGGTTAATAATTTATACACTTCTTATATATCATTCAAATTCTCTTATGGAAATGTTTTACTGTTTAATAATTTATACACTTCTTATATGGTCAAATTCTTTTATCAAAATGTTTTACTACTTAATAACTTATTTTATAAATGCTACATTTTATTTTTTTCCCTTGCACTCAGTGAACAAAGCCACTGGGTAATCAGCTAGTTATTTATTATAATTAAAATGACCTTGAATTTCCTAAACAGTTGTTTCTGTATTTAATTTATAACATCTAGATACATATGTTGCAGAATTCTAAAAATATATTTTTTTCCAAATGACTACGAGTTCCGTACTTTTATTTTTTCTATCCATTTATCTTTATATAGTTCACAGTTATGGGAAAACCTGTGTATATTCTGGTAACACCAGGTTAAAAGCAGGAACCAGCTTAAAATGGGCACTAATTCATTGCAGAGTGCGCTCACAAATGTTAGCCACACTCAGCCATACAGGGCTAATTTAGTTTAATCAGCTAACTTATGTTTTTGGGATGTAACAGGAAAAAAAAATCAAAATAGAAAAAAAGGAGATAAATTTGAAGCCAGTATACTAAGGAAATGTACATTACATGCAACCAATAAAAGTTTGGATTTGAGTTCTTTCAGTGAAGTACTTGTTGGTTTTTTAAGCTAATGTTGTAATTTTGTTTATTTATTTATTCATTCATTCATTTTGGGGTGGGGGGGGGATGCTCCTAGAGTTCTTTTTAATAACACTTTTTCTGTTTATTGAAGCATCTACTGCATTTAGATTATAATACATTGCAATTATATGCTTCTTTTGAAAATCAAATTTGTAACATGATATTTACTTTATTTTAGCTCATAGTGTTTTTTATTTGGTACAAGCTACACTTTAGTTTCCATTCTGCATCTCACAAAGAATAAGTTGTTACTGAGCTTTAACATTATCTCAGAATAGAAGAGAATCTTTGTTTCCGTTTGTTATGCATTTTTTGTTCAATGTTTGAAGTTTGTATTTTTTTGCTACTGTATTTTTCTGTATAGTCTGGTGTTCATTTTAATGCATATTTTTCCATTATAGCCTGTGCTTTTCACATTAGAATTCATTTTATTCCTTTATGAGGTTTATAGTTTACTTTGTTCTGTTTTTTTGTGTTTGTTTGTTATTTTTTGCTTAATTATGTGATAAGTTTGAAATTACTTTTGAGTGAAACTGAAAACAAGAAAACCTTTTGTCAATTTCAGTCAAAAACAAATCCAAAAAAGCTAGAAGAACAGATCCTATCATACCACTGGCAGAAAATGAGGTCCTAACTGACAACAGTTGCAAGGAATGGAGACTGGTGAAGCTTCTGGTACAAAATGACTCAGTGTTTTTCTATGGAGGTGAGGAGAAGTATGCTATTATGGTCTTTCAAATAATATTTGCAATAGATGGCTAGTAAATTATGTTTGCATTTGTGTACGTTCCCTAAGTAAAAAATCCAAAAAGTGACATAAATTAAATAAATAAAGGCTGTTTGCTAAAACACAATGTTAAAAAGCAATTAAACACATAGAACAACAATGTATTTCTTGTATAGCCTAAATTAAATAAGGAGTGCTTCATTGGGTGGAGGCCCTGTTTTTTGATAGCCCCAGCCTTAACTCTCTTTATAAGGCAAGAAAAAACTCCCAAAAATATGTAGTATTAAAAGTTTGACATTTGAGAGTCCCATTGGTAAAGGATGACACTTTCACTGTCTGGATGTGCCACAGATCTCAGATCCTCTAACTTTATGTGGAAGTTTCAGCCCTTTGAAGGAGTTTTCCATTTAGTATGATTTTGTTACTATACCACAATAAGACAGTGCTTTCTTTAGGTTACTTACATTATTATCTTGTTTCCACGCCCCTTAGTAAAACAGAATTACAGTTGTACTGCCGGTTTTTGGTGCTACATGATTAGTACTCACCCATCACAGTAAGTTTTCTTTTTTTTAATAGAAAAAGTGCTCAAAGTAATCAAGCTGAAAAAGGAGGTTAAATGTACTTTTCAGAAAAAGAATTATTGAGTATACAAAAACTTCTGCTTACAAGCTATTGAAATGCTAATGTAGATAAGTAAAGTCACCAATGAGGCATTGTATAAACATATATATGAGTTCTCCACTTTTACCTTAGTACTATATCTCCTAAATCTTATATTTAAAGTAAATATACCTGCTATTTAAACAGAGATGAAACAACCAGTAATATGAAGTTAAAAGGAAAAGAATTATCACAGTATTACATAATAGCCCTGAAAGCTGTATATCACATTAATCATTGCCATTTTATACAAACATAGGGGAAAATTAGATGTGAAAGATGAATTGTTCTTTCCTTCAATTTACAGTACATGCTCAATTTTACATTATCTTTTTTTTATTAATCTACACTTCTGTAAAAACTCAAGTCCGAATAATTAATTGTGAACATTTCTTAATTTATGCTTTCTCACTCTTAATTGTAATTTTTTACAGCACCAGTACAAATTGTGCAGATGATTTTACGTGTTGAATCTATAAATAAGCATATAAATAAGACAAGGAAATCAGATTTTTATATTGTGGTAGACACAACTCACAAAGAAAAACAAATTCTGAAAAATTATTTAAATTAATTAAAATGAAAATCTAAAAAATAGTTTGGTTAGTGTTCATTCTGTTTAGTAGTAGCATTGTTTAAATTACTTGTGATATAACCATTCATGATCTCGGCTGGTACTGCTCAAAAAAATTAAAGGAACATTTTGAAAACACATCAGATGTCAATGGGGAAAAAACAATTATGCTGGATATTTATACAGATTTGGACTGGGTAATATATTAGGAACAAAAGGATGCCACATCGTTTGATGAAAATGAAAATTATCAACCTACAGCTGGCTAAATTCAAAGACACTCCAAAAATCAAAGTGAAAAAATTATGCAGCAGGCTAGTCCATTTTGCTGATATTTCATTGTAGCAACTCCAAATTGTACTCAGTAGTTTGTATGGCACCCACATGTTTGTATGCATGCCTGACATTGTCGGGGACACTCTTAATGTGATCACGGATGGTGTCCTGGGGGATCTTCTCCCAGATCTGGAACAGGGCATCACTGAGCTCCTGGACAGTCTGAGGTGCAACCTGGCGGCGTCAGATGAACCGAAACATAATGTCCCAGAGGTGTTCTATTGGGTTTAGGTCAGACTGGTGTGGGGGTCAGTCAATTCCTTCATCCTTCAGGAACTGCCTGCATATTCTCGCCACATCAGGCTGGGCATTGTTGTGTACCAGGAGGAACCCAGGACCCATTGTACTAGCATAGTGTCTGACAATGGGTCCAAAAATTTCACTGACCTTATCCAAGTGCAAAACTAGTGGAAAAACGTCAGTGGCGTCCACCTGTTAAACTATTCCTGTCTTGGGGGGGTTGTCTCATTGGTGCCCCTCTAGTGCATCTGTTATTAATTTCATTAACACCAAAGCAGCAGAAACTGATTAATAACCCCCTTTACTACTTAACTGACCAGATTGATATCCCAGAAGTTTCATTGACTTGATGCTATACTCTGATTAAAAAGTGTTCCTGTAATTTTTTTGTGCAGTATATTTTCACCAGAATCTAGTTGAAAATGTGGCGTGAGTTATAGAGCATCATAGTCCATTAGTGGCCAACTCACAGTCTGAGTAACCTTGAGCAAATCTGTAAAAATTAGTTGGCATACCTTTGCAATTTATATGTGCTGCATTAGCACAACTTTTCCAAAAAGAATTATAACTGTAAATCAAGCAAAGGATCCTTTCATCAAGAACCACAAGAATAGTTTGTTCACTTATCTATTTGTGTGATTTTTTTTTTAACTTTATTTTTTTTGTCTTGAATTCAACCCATTAGGCCAAATACTCGTAATTGGTCAATTTTGTGTTCACAGTGCTAGAAATAAAGTGCTATTAAATTTGTTTTTTGAAGATTTGATTCTAGGTTTAGAGCATAATTAAGATAATTTTCACAAACAGGAAGTTTACTTCTCTCTACTTTTATTTCATCTAATATTTATTGCAGCATTTATAAATACTTCTAACTCAATACTATGTTAGTTCTTGATTTTAATCAACACATCAGGCTGAATTCCTCAGAGTATGAATTCAGTGAGGGGTCACAACTTTGGAATTTGAATGTTGGCCCACTCCAGTAAGAATAGCCAATTGCACCAGATTCCATAAATGCTTAACTGATTTAATATCTTATGACCTAGCAGGTACTTTATGTAGAGTAAACTTATACTCATGTTATATCCAGCGGACATTGCAGAATTAATAAGCAATAGTCAAGAAGCAAGCAACAGAATTGAGTATGCTGTAGCATTTAGCTTTTGGTCGCTGTGCACATACTATGGTAGAAGTCTCTCCTAATTTAGCATGATGAATCGATTTCACCAGATTTTGTTTAAAGTTGATGTTCCTGTTTCCTATGTCTTTACGGTGGGTTATGCATTATTATGTTTTCTCTTTCAGAGCACTATGGTAGTTTGATGTTATTTTAGAAATTGTTCCTTATCTGTCATTCTATATCGTTTTTCTAACATGGTTTCAGCCTTTCATACCAATCGGGTGTTTCTGGATACAAGTCTGCCCTTCTCTGTATATTGAATTATTTCAATCTGTTTGTGACAAACGTACTTCTGTACAAAAAAATTCAAAGAGTATTATTTTATTCAAAATTTCTTTCCTGGGCATGTATGGATGGCAACTTTAATTCTCAGTATAATGTCACTTAAAAATGCTTATTAAATTTGTAGAGTATCTGAGTACGAGCTAAGCAAGGAAGGAGATCCCTGAATTGTCAGACAGTGCAAACCTGTCTAGTTGAATGTTTACAATCACAACAACTGTTAGATGTTTGCAGGGTCCTTAAATTCTAATTTGTATGTGGTAATAGCACATTGTCACTCTCTAGCACCATTATTAGTGTACTGCAGCATTTCTTTAAACCATGGGTTGTGCAATGTCTGTATATTGATCGCGCAAGTTCGTGAATTACAATAGTACTGAATGAGAAAGTTGCAAAATGTCTTGCGATGGGTTCCCGCTTGCAAGTGAAAAAAAACCCCCCCAGACAATGAACATTGTCGATTTTCCAAGGGGGCATGAATAACTAATTGCTAAAGTATGGCAAGGGGGATGGATCCACCTGGATGACACTCCACATCCAATTGCAAGTCGCCAGAGGAAAAACTTTAAGAACCACTGGTGTACTGCATGCAAAGGAATTTTCTGCTTATAATTTACAATGCACTCTCATGTTTTCAGTATTGTGTGCAGTTATGGTTATCATGTTTAAAAAAAAAAAAAAAAAGGCAACGATGAGCTAGACCTTGTCCAGAGATGAGCAACGAAATGTACCCCTGAATTTCCACTCCTGTAGAAACTCAGTATTTGTAGTTTTGGACAGGCGAGAGTTTTTTTTACAGGAATTTATTTTTATAATTTTGGGTAGGTGAGTTTTTTACAGAAATGTATTTTTCAAAATCGATAGAAAACATTGTTTAAATCATTTATAACCCTAATTTCAGAAAAGTTGGGATGTAGTGTAAAATTTAAATTCACAAAAATGTATTCACAATAGAACAAAGAAAACATATAAAATGTTTAAACTGAGAAAATGTACCATTTTAAGAAAAGAATAAGGTAATTTTGAATTTGTTGGGAGCAACACATACCAAAAAAAGTTGTGGCAGGGCCATGTTTACCATTGTGTAGCATCCTGTCTACTTTTAACAACAGTCCGTAAACATCTGGGAATGGATTATACCATTTGCAGAACTTTTGTGAGAGGAATGTTGTCCCATTCTTGTCTGCTATTTGATTCTAGTTGCTCACTGCACAATTTGTAAGATGTTTTCAATTTCTGAAAGGTCTGGACTGCAGGCAGGCTAGTTCAGCACCTGGGGCCTCATGTATAAACGGTGCGTACGCACAGAAATGTTGCGTAAGAACGTTTCCATGTTCAAATCGCAATGTATAAAACCTACACTTGGCGTAAAGCCACACACTTTTCCACGGTACCTCATACCCTGTCGTACGCAAGTTCTCCACTCGGTTTTACAGACTGGCGGCACCCAGCGTCAAAGCAGTGCTACTGTTCCTGTGTAGTTACCCTTTACCATTACCGTTAACCATATTCCTGACACGGCTTTATAAATACACTGAAACTAACTGCATATTGTTTATTAGGGTAATGCATCTGATTGTAATTAACCTGTAACAATATAATGGCCCAGGTTATAACTATAGTATTCCAAATATCATAACTGCTTTAGCGTTGTTACTCTCACTGCACCTTCTTCTTTTTCTTCTTTCAGCTGCTCCCTTTAAGGGTTGCCACAGCGGATCATCTTTTTCCATATTACTCTCACTGCACCACTTGGAGTATTTATATCACTGTATCTGATCACAGCAGTAGTTGATCAGAAAGAGAATTATCTGTATACAGCATCAAGCATACGCTGCCTCAGCCACGGCAAAACGTTTCAAAGCCTTTCCTATACGGACCTCGCGGTTCAGAAACAGTTTCATCCCAAGAACTATAAACGCACTCAATCAATTGGTCCTTGTAGAACTGTTTGTACTTATAAGTACAATTACCCCACTGGAAACTTGCACTACAGTTATAATATTGCACAACCTGCGCCACTTTATAAAACGCGTATTTACCGTAGATCCCGGAATACAGGCCGACCCGGTATATTAGCCGAACCCCTTCTCTACCTACTAAATTACATGTATTTGCCGATGACCGGTATTTAAGCCGACCCCCTTCTCCAAGCAAAATTTTCTAAATTTCCTTAAAAGTGTTTCTTCGGGTATATTTATAATGTTTATCGGCGAGAATTTGAGACTGCCGGCATTTTTGATATATAATATAATGTGCATAATTTACCAAAACACCAATAATTTTTCTAATGTACTAACCAAAAAGTTATAAAAAGTGCCAAGCCTACTTCAATTAAGCTAGGAGCATGGCAGCACACATGGTCGCAGCGGCCTCAGGGCTCTCCTTTTCAGTGCACTTTTTTGTTGTTTTTGTACTTTTTTTTTGTGTCCTTGTTTGTGCACAATCGGTTTGGCGAACATCCGCTACATCATTTAAAACCTTATAGACATCGGTGTCCAGAGCCAGACATCTGTTTCAAGTGTTTTTCATCACACGCACAACATCCCAGACAACATAGCGAGACCAGCGAGCTCTCCGTGGATTGTTGTCGGCTCTAGGAGACAACACAGACAGAGGAGGGAAAGAAAGCAGAAGCGGGGCCACAGATCCGGTGTTATGCTAAAGCTAAAAAAACAACCATACAAGCCCTATACAGAACTTTTTTCTGCACTGAAGGAGCTGCTTTTAATCTCATTGTAGATGTGTATAGTGACAATAAAAGGCTTTCTATTCTAGAAACAATTTCATACTGTATTCACCCTTTATTTTGACATCTTTGGGCTGCAGTAAGGGAGGAAATATTTCCACACAATGTCCATCTTCGTTTCGATTGCGATCGCTTACTTTTACCTTCTCTTCCTTCCTTAACAATTATGTGTCTTGCTTGCATGGTCTTAATGAATTATATATATAGGTAAATCACTGCAATGACGGAAATTACATCCACAAACACATGTATCTGGGCTCCGACTGACGCTACTAACGCTCTCGGTTGTTTGTTTACAATCGCGAGCGATAACGTGACCGCATCCATTTCGTAACGCAAGATGTTGATCGTAAATCAAAACCAAAAATTTCATTTTAAACTTCCCGATAATTTATTATAAATTTTATTAATAAAATCAACAACTAAAACACTTTTTTTTAATAAATTCTTTATTTAATTTAAAGTACCGGCATGCAAAATGACTTCATTATCTGAAAGATGGCTCTGTGATTTCGTCATTATTTACTTCCGTATTCATCAGCAAATCCGGCATTGCGCTGGAAATCTTGAATCTGAAATGATACTCGTATAAACCGACCACCAAACTCCAAGCCAAAAATCTAGGACGAAATTCTCGGCTTATATAATGGGATCTACGGTACATATGATGATGATATCATTTTTAAGATGAAATGCAGCAAAATATGTTGATTATATTATAGAGATAAAACTTTAACTTCATTTAAATAATCTTTATTGTTAATAAACATGTGAGGACACGGTGCCGCAGCGCTAGCAAGTTCAGGTATTGTTCCTGCCTTGCGCTGTATATTTGCTGAGGCTGCGCGACACTGGAAGGATAGACAGATAGAATAATTAAACACGTACTATGAAGATATTTCAATGTTCCTTAAAAGTTTTGAAGAATCGTTGTTGTAAGCTTACAGGTGGCTTAACATCTATTACAGAGCTGATTGTGTGGTGATTGGGTATTTGGGGAAAGAAAAGTAAGGACAGGAATTGGAGGTTAGTACGTTTGAAAGAGACAGTACTGCTACAATAAATTATTTCATCGAAGGTCGCGCATGGCGCAGCAGCATCTTGTGTGAGACATGAAAAATCACTGCGCCATTGTGTTCCCATGTTTAAAAACATGCTTTCATTCCAGTCATCATGAAAATGATATCACGTATACATCGCAGTATTTTAATTATTCAGAGAGCTGTAATATTCTCGAATGTAATGGATTCTGTGTCCTGTCGGAGAAAGAGAAAGAACGGAAGCACGTAGTGATTCACATACATAGAGCACATTGAAGATCAAATACAAAACAAAGCATTTAACATGCTACTTTAGTTACGATGGGATTTGAGAAACTAGTAAATTAAATGATTTTAAGATTAAGTTTATGATGTTCTACTTTAATGACAAAATAAACTACCAGATTAAAGTGGAAATTTCGAGATTAAAGTTGACATTTTGTGCTTTTTTCCTCACTGTGTGCCTATTTTTTTGTCTGTACCCTAATAAGCTCAGATGGTAGTCTTCAACTCGCCTTTTCACGGAGACTTTGATATGTGACTTCTTTTTTATTTTGGCACTGTGCGACTTTGTGAATTTGAGCTTTCGAGTTTCTCCGACACACTATGTCACTCGATCAGATTCCTTTTGTTGATTATACCACTGTTTAAATCAACAAATAGTATGTTTTTCCTTTGCCTCCACTTGGTATTCGCTTTTCCCATTGTCTTTTCACAGAACGCTGAGCTTAAAGGCTATTTATATTGATTTGCATATTCAAAGAGGCATAATTCTGGGAGGAACTGTGGCGAGACAGCAGTCACATGCACGTGCGTTACTTTTCACGCTGACGGGGATTTATGGAGCGGAAGAACGTGGAAGTTGGAGTACGCACAGATTCCTGCATGTGGATTTTTCTGTGCGTAAGCACATTTCGGCTTTTGTGCTTACGTCATGTTATAGTGCGAATTCTACGCACAGCGTTATGCATGTGGCCCCTGGATTCCTATACTACAAAGCCTCTGCCTCTCTATGATGTTCTTTTTATACCCAATCATGTTACTGACCTGTTGCCAAATGTTCTTCCAACTGTTTCTTTTTAGTACCTCTTTTCCAGGCTTTTGTTGCCCCTGTCCCAAGTTTTTTGAAACGTCAAATTCAAAATGAGCTAATATTTTTCTTGTTGTTAATTGTCTCACTTTCAACATTTGATATGTTTTCTGTGTTCTATTGTGAACAAAATATTGGTTTATGAGATTTGCAAATCATTGCATTCTGTTTTTCTTTGCATTTCACACAGCGTCCCAACATTTTTGGAATTGGAATTTCTGGATCGTCCTCCCTGCGTGGAGTTTGCATGTTCTCCCCATGTCTGCGTGGGTTTCCTCTGGGCGCTCCGGTTTCCTCCCACAATCCAGACATGCAGGTTAGGTGGATTGGCGATTCTAAATTGGCCCTAGTGTGTGCTTGGTGTGTGGGTGTGTTTGTGTGTGTCCTGCTGTGGGTTGGCACCCTGCCCAGGATTGGTTCCTGCCTTGTGCCTTGTGTTGGCTGGGATTGGCTCCAGCAGACCCCCATGACCATGTATTCGGATTCAGCGGGTTAGGAAATGGATGGATGGATGGATGGATGTATTTACAAAGAGTATAACTGTTTCTATATAGTTTAGTCACAATAGCAAAGAGTTTATTTGTATTGAGCTGGCTAAAATATAAATCAAAGTGTGCATAATAAATTCTGTTTCTTTTCTGGTAGGGTGTTATTGCAGTTCTGAGAGTCCCAGTAATTCATACCTGAAGTATAACACTATAACACACTATGTGTAAACCTCTCATTAAATCATTAAAGTGTCAGAGTGCTCTTCTCTGCTGGGCAGAAATGAGTTTTTTATTCCCATGTGCCATGACATCTTTCTATTATCCTGTAACTAAAATATAACATGATAAAAATTGGGGGAAAGGAAGTGCATGAAAGTATAACAAACTTCTCAGCAGCCTGTGGTAGCCCTTTTCTTTCCTGGTTCAGCACATTATTAAAACAATCTGATCTAAAAGAAAGTGCTGTGAAAAAAAAAACTTAATTGTTCAGTCAGCCTAGAGAAGAAAGCAACAAACACCCTTCCCAAAGCAACAAAAGAGAGTTCAAATTTTATCTCTCAGTTTCATGTGTGTTACAAAGATTTACATCAAACAGGATAAAAGGTATGATAAATGTTTGCTACTATTTAAATAAAACAAGTAAAACAAAATTATAATAATTATGTAAAGAAAATGGGATAAGCATTATCATCCTTATTTGCAAACGTTACTTTTCAGAAGATAAACTGGAAAATATAGTTCCTTATCTTACTCTGTTGTCATGCAGAGAAGTAACTAACCGCTGTAATACAGTGCATCCGGAAAGTATTCACAGCGCATCACTTTTTCCACATTTTGTTATGTTACAGCCTTATTCCAAAACTAGACGTTAAGCCCGTTACAATAACGGGTGCTAGAACAGTAGTGCATAAACATTAGTAGGTACAGTCTATATTAAATGGCAAGGGACCTTGACCTCATTCTGTTTCTTGTCTTAATTTTTTTTTTGTCAAAAATATTTTTGCAAGAAGCCTAAGGTAAAATAATAATAAAAATAAAATAGAAACGTATATGACAATAAAGTAAGTATAATTAATATTGCCTTAGTGTAAAACAACAACTAACAATCTGTAAGACACAATATCTGAAGAAGATATTTAGGTAAAATTTTCCATTTTTTTACCTCATGAAATGTTTCTATACAATTTCATTATAGACAACATTTCTTGTAAATATTTTGTCTGAGTTTGGCATCAGTTTGCCTTGTTCAGGAATCTCTACAACCTTGACATCAACATCTGGAAAACTTCTTACTCTTGATAATGCAACATATAACTGACCGTGGCTGAATACTGGTTTTGGCAAGTAAATACCAACTTTTTCTGAGGTTTGCTCTTCTGAGTCTTTCTCTTTTAGTGTTTTTCTGACGGTCATTTTCTTTTTCTTCAATCGATCTATTTGCTCGCATTTTTCTTTGTCTTTCAGCCTTTCTTTTGTTGATGTTTACTTGTTGAGCTGACCATTCTTCCAGGAGATGTCGCTTATATAGGATTTGATAGTCTGTGTCTTTGGTCCTACTTGACGTGTCCTTTTTTTTGGGTGTCATGTTGTTAGTAGATACGTCCGTAATATTTTCTCCTACAGCAATACTGGCTTGTATGTGGCTGTAATATGTATCACTGTATTGCGTGTCATTAATTTTCTCTCGCAGTAATACTAGTTTGTATTTCCGTAAAATGCCTGTAATTTTCTCTGACAGTAATACTGGTTTTGTTGTCCTTAATATGACTTTTCTGTCACAACAGTGGGAAATCAGCAGAGTGTCCCCAGCAACTAATGTAATGTATGGCGTGCTGCTTATAATCGTGCCTGTGGCGTCTCCCCAGCAAGTATTGTGCAGTTCTCCAACAAGTATTTTAATCTGTGGGGGCGTGCAGCTGATTGTTTAATGTGTGGTGTCTCCCCAGCAATGGATTTTATGTGCGCGGCCGTGACTACCCAATCAGCACTCTTCCCAGCACTGGTGTTGTTTATTTCTTATCATGCACGGCCGTGGCAAGGCCATTTACTGTGTGCCCAGCTTCCAGTGTGTGTACTTTATTTGCTTATCATGCGCGGCAGCAGCTAGGCCATTCACTGTGTGCCCAGCTTCCAGTGTGTTTGTGTCCACGGTGCTGAGCGCATGGGCGGGGCACGGTGCGATGTGTGGCGTGGCCCCCGCAATGCGCACTTCACCAGAAGACACACACACGGACACCTGGACGCACATGGGTTTTATTAAAGATGATAGATGGATTAAATTCATTTTTTTCCGGAGAATTCTACACACAACACCACATAATGACAAAGTGAAAAAGTTTACCTGAGGTTTTTGCAAATTTATTAAAAATGAAAAAACTGAGAAAGCACATGTACATAAGTATTCACAGCCTTTGCCATGAAGCTCAAAATTGAGCTCAGGTGCATCCTGTTTCCCCTGATCATCCTTGAGATGTTTCTGCAGCTTAACACTAGAATTACCAGAGCCTACGAAAAAACTCGTAATTCCATCCCACCTTAAACTGCTTCTTAAATCCCTTCACACCTCTCCGCCAGCGCCCTTTGTCTTCTAAATGTGCTGATAAAGAGAAGCTAGAAGCAGCCGCTATTCCATCCCCACCAATTTAGAACGTGCACGAACTTCTCTCAGCTCATGCCTTGATTGAGTATCTGGGAGTGAAGTGGAGTTTTAGAGTGGAAATAATAGATCGTTATTTGGAACACACGCATTTCATGTCTGTTCCGTTTCTACAGTAATCTGTGTCAACACATTGTTAAAACAGAAACGTTTTTTATATTCTAGTAGTAGATGACAAAATGTAGGCATAAACTATATAATGTATGAAGCCTGAAGTCCAAATAGCAAAGAAACATTTTCACAAGAATAACACAATTGCGCTTTTATTTAAAAATATAACTGCAGAAACATAAAGCCGCCTTAACATCCGACATTGAATGCTGTTTATTGTAACTTCCTCAGTGGTTCAATAGAATCACTTCCCGCTTGGGATTCAAAAGGTAATGAGTTCGATCCTGCGTCACTCCGATTTTAGAAGTTAACTGCTCTTAGTCTTACTGTTTTAGAATAAAAGCATACATTTGATTTCAGTCTGTAACAGCCGGTGCAATTTATGATCCTTGTAAAGGTTAGCTTTTTTTTTAATTCACTTTTCATTCTTTCAGTCGCGTTCAGAATCAATCCATACAACCCCATCTGACACGGCTGTTTTCACTAAAGACGCGCTATAGCTCTGCAGTGTACCACGATGCATACTGACGCCCCCCCGCCCAACCCACAAACTGGCTTCTGTCACACAAACGCTGGCGAAGCTGCCTTCTTCGTATTCAGTTTTATTGAGTGTTCCTGCCAGTCCCCGCATGTTGCTGTATGCTGTTTCTTTTGTACTCCAGGACATGCAGAGGAAAGAATGGTAAAGACCAGTAACTTCGGCGCTATATGCAATCATCAGACACTCCCCATCTGCCCGTGTCGTTCAAACACAGGAACATATATTGGTGTAAAAGTATAACAAAAGTGCACTTTTATTCAAGTGCACTTTTTCCATCGCCTTTTCCTGTAAGAAGCAATGTACACACTTCTCTCTATGCTGTGGTTTCTATTACACACCTGAAAGAAAGAGACAATACATGTGAAAATATCCAGCATACAGCAACATGCGGGGACTGGCAGGAACACTCAATAAAACTGAATAAAAAGAAAATCAAGTGATGGTGAGATACGAAGAAGGCAGCTTCGCCAGCGTCTGTGTGTCAGAACCCTTTTGGGGGGTGCGTTAGTATGCATCGTGGTACAACGCAGAGCTATAGCCGTCTGTATTCTGTTTCTTTTGTACTCCAGGGCATGCAGAGGAGAGAATGGTAAAGAGCAGTAAGTTCGGCGCTATATGCAATCATCAGACACTCCCCATCTGCCCGTTGTTTTGTTATACTTTTCAATACTTTTTACTGCTCAAACGGGCATGCTCAAAAATACACGTGTAATGCCACGAAAAGTGCACAGACACTTCATTTCGCAAACAAAACAAGTGCACTTTTATTCAAAACTACCTGTATAACCGAAGAAAAAGAAAGCAAGTTACAGTAGGCGATTGATACGACAGCTTGCATGGTGCAATGCTAAGAAGTGCTGATTTTCATTCCGTGCTATATAAAATCATCACATTCAAATATTAACAGTTCCCACACACCCAAGGACCGTCCTTCCTACATTTACGACCGTGTACTTGTTGCGTGTACACACCTCTCTGTGCTATGGTTTCTATTACACTGAATGAGCACCTGGCATTGTACTTTCTTCCCTGGTGGAAGGTCCGCATCAGAGAATTTCCAGTTCCTGCATAAATTCACACCCGATCTGGCGCTGTTCGTTTTCAAATAATATTGCATTAGTGCGATTATATTTTCACATATATTGTCTCTTTCTTTCAGGTGTGTAATAGAAACCACAGCATAGAGAGAAGTGTGTACATTGCTTCTTACAGGAAAAGGCGATGGAAAAAGTGCACTTGAATAAAAGTGCACTTTTGTTATACTTTTACACCAATATATGTTCCTGTGTTTGAGCGACACGGGCAGATGGGAGTGTCTGATGATTGCATATAGCGCGAAGTTACTGGTCTTTACCATTCTTTCCTCTGCATGTCCTGGAGTACAAAAGAAACAGCATACAGCAACATGCGGGGACTGGCAGGAACACTCAATAAAACTGAATAAAAAGAAAAGCAAGTGACGGTGAGATACGAAGAAGGCAGCTTGCCAGCGTTTGTGTGTCAGAACCGGGGTGGGTTTGATTAGTTAGTATGCATCGTGGTACACTGCAGAGCTATAGCGCGTCTTTAGTGAAAACAGCCGTGTCAGATGGGGTTGTATGGATTGATTCTGAACGCGACTGAGAGAATGAAAAGTGAATTAAAAAAAAGCTAACCTTTACAAGGATCATAAATTGCACCGGCTGTTACAGACTGAAATCAAATGTATGCTTTTATTCTAAAACAGTAAGACTAAGAGCAGTTTACTTCTCAAAACGGAGGGCGAGGATCGAACTCGTGACCTTTGATTCCCAAGCGGGCTGATTCTATTGAACCACGGAGGCAGTTACAATAAACTGCTGTCAATGTCGCATGTTAAGGCGGTTTTTTGTTTCTGCAGTTATATTTTTGAATAAAAGCGCAATTGTGTTATTCTTGTGAAAATGTTTCTTTGCTATTTGGACTTCAAGCTTCATACATTATATAGTTTATGCCTACATTTTGTCATCTACTACTAGAATATAAAAAATGTTTCTGTTTTAACAATGTGTTGACACAGATTACTGTAGAAACGGAACAGACATGAAATGCGTGTGTTCCAAATAACGATCTATTATTTCCACTCTAAAACTCCACTTCACTCCCAGATACTCAATCAAGGCATGAGCTGAGAGAAGTTCGTGCACGTTCTAAATTGGTGGGGGGATGGAATAGCCGGCTGCTCCAAGCTTCTCTTTATCAGCACATTCAGAAGACAAAGGGCGCTGGCAGAGAGGTGTGAAGGGATTTAAGAAGCAGTTTAAGGTGGGACGGAATTACGAGTTTTTTCGTAGGCTCTGGTAATTCTAGTGTTAATTGGACTCCACCTGTGTTAAATTCAGTTGATTGGACATGATTTAGAAAGGCACACACCTGTCTATATAAGGTCCCACAGTTGACAGTTCATGTCAGAGCACAAACCAAGCATGAAGTCAAAGGCATTGTCTGTAGACCTCCAAGACAGGATTGTCTTGAGGCACAAATCTGGGGAAGGTTACAGAAAAATTTCTGCTGCTTTGAAGGTCCCAATGAGCACAGTGGCTTCCATCATCCGTAAGAGCAAGAAGTTCGAAACCACCAGGACTCTTCCTAGAGCTGGCCGGCCATGTAAACTGAGCGATCTGGGGAGAAGGGCCTTAGTCAGGGAGGTGACCAAGAACCCGATGGTCACTGTGCCAGAGCTCCAGAGGTCCTCTCTGGAGAGAGGAGAACCTGCCAGAAGGACAACCACCTCTGCAGCAATCCACCAATCAGGCCTGTATGGTAGAGTGGCCAGACGGAAGCCACTCCTTAGTAAAAGGCAGATGGCAGCCCGCCTGGAGTTTGCCAAAAGGCACCTCAAGGACTCTCAGACCATGAGAAAAAAAATTCTATGATCTGATGAGACAAAGATTGAACTCTTTGGTGTGAATGCCAGGCGTCACATTTGGAGGAAACCAGGCACTGCTCATCATCAGGCCAATACCATCCCTACATTGAAGCATGGTGGTGGCAGCATCATGCTGTGGGGATGTTTTTCAGCAGCAGGAACTGGGAGACTAGTGAGGATAAAGGGAAAGATGACTGCAGCAATGTTCAGAGACATCCTGGATAAAAACCTGCTCCAGAGTGCTCTTGGCCTCAGACAACGACCCTAAGCTCACAGCCAAGATATCAAAGGAGTGGCTTCAGGACAACTCTGTGAATGTTCTTGAGTGGCCCAGCCAGAGCCCAGGCTTAAATCTGATTGAACATCTCGAGAGAGATCTTAAAATGGCTGTGCACCGACACTTCCCATCCAACCTGATGGAGCTTGAGAGGTGCTGCAAAGAGGAATGGGTGAAACTGGCCAAGGATAGGTGTGCCAAGCTTGTGGCATCATATTCAAAAAGACTTGAGGCTGTAATTGCTGCCAAAGGTGCATCAACAAAGTATTAAGCAGAGGCTGTGAATACTTATGTACATGTGATTTATCAGTTTTTTTATTTTGAATAAATTTGCAAAAACCTCAAGTAAACTTTTTTCACGTTGTCATTATTGGGTGTTGTGTGTAGAAATATGAGGAAAAAAATTAATTTAATCCATTTCGGAATAAAGCTGTAACATAAGAAAATGTGAAAAAAGTGATGCACTGTAAATACTTTCCGGATCCACTGTATACAGGTGCCGGTCATGAAATTAGAATATCATGATAAAGTTGATTTATTTTAGTAATTCCATTCAAAAAGTGAAACTTGTATATTAGATTCATTCATTACACACAGACTGATGTATTTCAAATGTTTTATTTCTTTTAATTTTGATGATTATAACTGACAACTAATGAAAGGTCCAAATTCAGCATCTCGGAAAATTAGAATATAAATTAAGACCAATGCAAAAAAAGGATTTTTAGAAATGTTGGCCAACTGAAAGGTATGAACATGAAAAGTATGAGCATGTACAGCACTCAATATTTAGTTGGGGCTCCTTTGGCCTGGATTACTGCAGCAATGCGACGTGGCATGGAGTTGATCAGTCTGTTGCACTGCTCAGGTGTTATGAGAGCCCATGTTGCTCTGATAGTGGCCTTCAGCTCTTCTGAATTGTTGGGTCTGGTGTATTGCATCTTCCTCTTCACAATACCTCATAGATTTTATATGGGTTAAGGTCAGGCGAGTTTGCTGGCCAATCAAAAACAGGGGTACCATGGTCCTTAAACCAGGTACTGGTAGTTTTGGCACTTTGTGCAGGTGCCAGGTCCTGTTGAAAAATGAAATCTGCATCTCCATAAAGTTCATCAGCAGCAGGAAGCATTAAGTGCTCTAAAACTTCCTGGCAGATGGCTGCGTTGACCTTGGACCTCAGAAAACACAATGGACCAACACCAGCAGATGACATGGCACCCCAAACCATCACTGACGTGGAAACTTTACACTGGACCTCAAGCAACGTGGATTCTGTGCCTTTCCTCTCTTCCTCCCGACTCTGGGACCTTGATTTCCAAAGGAAATGCAAAATGTACTTTCATCAGAGAACATAACTTTGGACCACACAGCAGCAGTCCAGTCGAGACGCTTCTGACGCTGTCTCTTGTTCAAGAGTGGCTTGACACAAGGAATGCGACAGCTGAAACCCATGTCTTGCATATGTCTGTGCGTGGTGGTTCTTGAAGCACTGACTCCAGCTGCAGTCCACTCTTTGTGAATCTCCCCCACAGTTTTGAATGGGTTTTGTTTCACAATCCTTTCCAGGGTGCGGTTATCCCTATTGCTTGTACACATTTTTCTACCACATCTTGTCCTCTCTCTCCCTTCACCTCTTTATTAATGTGCTTGGACACAGAGCTCTGTGAACAGCCAGCCTCTTTAGCAATGACCTTTTGTGTCTTGCCCTCCTTGTGCAAGGTGTCAGTGGTCGTCTTTTGGACAACTGTCAAGTCAGCAGTCTTCCCCATGATTGTGTAGCCTACAGAACTAGACTGAGAGACCATTTAAAGGCTTTTGCAGGTGTTTTGAGTTAATTAGCTGATTAGAGTTTGGCACGAGGGGCCTTATGTATAAACGGTGCTATATAAACTTTTCCACGTTCAAATCGCGATGTATAAAACCTACACTTGGCGTAAAGCCACGCACTTTTCCACGGTACCTCATACCTTGTCGTACGCAAGTTCTCTGCTCGGTTTTGCAAACTGGCGGCACCCAGTGTCAAAGCAATGGTACTGTTCTTGTGTGATTACTCATTATTTTCATGACGCGGCTTTATAAATACACAGAAACTAACCGCATATTGTTTATTAGTGTAATGCATCTGATTGTAATTAACTCGTAACAATATAATGGTCCAGGGAACAGCCATAGTATTCCAAATACCATAACTGCTTTAGCGTTGTTACTCTCACTTCTCCTTCTTCTTCTTCTTCTTTCAGCTCCTCCCGTTAGGAGTTGCCACAGCGGATCATCTTTTTCCATATTACTCTCACTGCACGACTCGGAGTATTTATATCACTGTATCTGAGTGTGAATCACAGCAGCAGCTGATCGGAAGAGAATTATCGGTATACAGCTTTAAGGACACGCTGTCTCAGCCACTGCAAAATGTTTTAAAGCCTTTCCTGTACGGACCTCGCGGTTCAGAAACAGTTTAATCCCAAGAACTTTAAATGCACTCAATCAATTGCTCCTTGTAGAATGGTTTGTACTTATAAGTACAATCACCCCACTGTAAACTTGCACTACAGTTATAATATCTCACAACCTGGGCCACTTTATAAAGCGCGTATTTACATATGATGACGATATCATTTTTAAGGTGAAATGCAGCAAAATATGTTTGTTAAATTATACACATAAAACTTTAACTTCATTTAAATAATCTATATTCTTCACTGGGAGTGTCGTGAAGGATAGAATAATTAAACATGTACTACGAAGATATTTCAATGTTCTTTAAACGTTTTGAAGAATCGGCGCTAAGCTTACAGATGGCTTAATGTCTATTACAGAGCTGATTGTATGGCGATCGGTTACTTGGGGAAAGAAAAGCAAGGACTCTTGGGGCGGCCATGCCAATATATATTGAATATAAAACAGAAAGAGAAAATAACAACACAGCTAAAAACACAGCGACAAATTTCGACAAAAGATAATGCTTGTCATGAGCACGAGGCTCATGAAACACATGTTTAATAATGTGCTTTAGCTCCTATCATCATGAAAATGACATCACGTATACATCTCAGTATTTTAGTTATTCAGAGAGCTGTAATATCACAAATGTAATGGACTCTGTGTCCAGTTGGAGGAAGAGAGCCAGTTTAAGAAGCAAGTAGTGATTCACACACACAGATCACATACGATTAAAAGATCAAATACAAAACAAAGCATTTAACGTGCTACTTTAATTACAATGTAATTTTGAGAAACTGGTTAATTAAACGATTTTAAGATGAAGTTTATAATGTTCTACTAAATGACAAAATAAACTACGTGATTAAAGTGGAAAATTCGAGATTAAAGTTGACATTTCGTGCTTTTTCCCCACCGTGTGCCTTTTTTCTCTGTACCCTAATAAACTTTCATATGACACTCAGACAGTGGGCTTACAACTCTTCTTTTCACGGCAACTTTGATATGTGACTTCTTTTTATTTCCGCACTGTGCGATTTTGTGAATGTGAGCTTTCAAGTTTCTCCAACACGCTATGTCACTCGATTAACTTCATTTTGTTGATTATACCACGGTTTATTTGAACAAATAGTATGTTTTTCCTTTGCCTCCACTTGCTATTCGCTGAAATTCTTATATTTTCCCCGTGCTTTTCCCATTGTCTTTTCACAGAAGGCTGCGCTTAAGGGCGATTTATATTGATTTGCATATTCAAATAGGCATAATTCTGGGAGGATTTGGGGCGTTACATAATGCGCGTGCACGAGCGTTAGTTTTCACGCTGATCGGGATTTATGTAACGGAAGGACGTGGAAGTTGGAGTACGCACAGATTCCTGCCTCTGGATTTTTCTGTGCGTAAGCACATTTCGGCTTTTGTGCTTATGCCATGTTATAGTGCGAGTTCTACGCACGGCGTTATACATGAGGCCCCTGGTGTCTTCAATATTGAACTTTTTCACCATATTCTAATTTTCCGAGATACTGAATTTGGGACTTTCATTAGTTGTCAGTTATAATCATCAAAATTAAAAGAAATAAACATTCGAAATACCTCAGTCTGTGTGTAATGAATGAATCTAATATACAAGTTACACTTTTTGAATGCAATTACTAAAATAAATCAACTTTGTCATGATATTCTAATTTTATGACCGGCACCTGTACTTGGCTTCACACCAACGCAACCCTCTACCTTTTCTTTTTAACATGGTTGTGTTCTAAATTCATGTTTGCTGGTGGGACTTTTTGAATTGTCTCATTTCTTGTTTTTTTTTTTTTTTATTTCTAATTGCACCAATCTTTTTTTACTTTCTCAGCTGTGATCAGTTCTTCTGGAGCCTTTTCTGATAACTACAAGCACATAGTCAAACTGGTAAGACATTTATATAACATGCACAGAGCTAAAATCACAGATTGCTTTTCAGAAGATGTGTGTCATAAATTCAACTCGAGGAATGTTCTAGGTGTTTTAATTTTTTAATTGAGTTAACAATGATTAAATATATTATAAAGGCAAAGAACTGCCTCCTGTGTGCTTTATGTTTTGGATGAAGCCATATGTTTTTGCCAGTCTTTAAAAAAAATAAAATCCATCCATTTATTTCATGGGAGGTCAACACTATGCACAATGCAGAGACCAGCCCTGAAGACACCAGTCCTTTCTAAGTCACACTCATGTACACAATAGACCAGTTTAGAGATACCAATTAAATTGCATGCTTTTTAGATACATTGACTGTGAATCAAATTTGGATATCTAAAGTTATGTGGCATCAGCTTAACTCATTGAAAAATATCTTTGCATTCATTGTCCAATTTGGAATTGCAAGAACCAGCGCTCATCCTGGTAGCATGTGATGGAGTGAAGAAATGTACCCTGAAGTGAGTGTGAATTCCTTAAAAAGGGTACATATCCACACTTACAGGCCCATGCAATGTTTGGACACTCCTGGTCAAATTTCATAATTTGTAGCCATACAAAGCAAAAAATAATAAATTCAACTTTGACAACAAACAAACTAAAACAATGGCATTTTTATGAAAATGTTAACCTATAGTTACATTTTATTAGACTAAAAAAATGTTAAAAAATAAAAGCCAAATGTGCCATTTCCAAAGTTTTGGGCAACCTTTATAAGGTCTCACAACATTTTAGGTTGTTAGTCTGGTTAGGAATTGTCAGCTCCAGAGCCTAATAAATTCTTCAAACATTATGCAACACTCATTCATGGGCTCTTCTTTGCAACCAAATGAGGATATGAAAATTTAACTAATTGATGCCTAAAAAGCAGTGGCAGAATATAAAAACATCAGAGCAGTTCAAGCTAATAATTTCCACAATCCAGAATGTCATTTAGGAAATGGGAGTGAAGTGGAACTGTCAGGGGTAAGGCATGATCTGTAAGACCAAGCTGAAAGATAAAACAGCTTGAACAAGTATATTGTGCAGGAAAGCAAAGAATAAAACCCATATGACTGCAAGGGACCTGCATGCAGGTTTAGCTGAGAAAGGAGTGGTGCTGCACTGCTGCAGTGTGCAGCAGTACTTATATGTTCATGGAAGAAAGATCAGAAGTAAACCTTACCTGTGACCTTATCATAAAACAACATGTTAAGAATTTAAAACAACAATAGTATAAGAAAGGGGCACTTTGGAATACAATGCGGTGTTAAAATTGAACTTTTTGGCCACAACCTAAAATGTTTTGTTTGGAGAAAAGAAGGAGCAGCATTTGAAGAAAAGGAATCATCTTGCCAACTGTTGATTTTGTGGCAGCCAGTGGCACAGGAAGCATAATGCGAGTACAGGCAAAAATGCACTCAAGTAAATATCAACAAATTAAAAAAAATGTCAGACAGTCAGTCAGGAAACCAAAGCTGAAAAAAGAATGGCTTCTAGATTAATGTTTTACAGTGACTCTCACAGTCCCCAAAATTGAACATCATTGAAAACCTTCAATTAAACTTTGAAACATCTTAAATGTGCTATACATGTCACAAATCCTATTCAAAGTTTCTTTGTTAAAAATTAATAAATGAAGGGTTATTATTTGTAAAGTTTTATACTGACAGTACTTTGTGAAAAAGTACATGAACGCTGCAGATTGACATGCTGAATTTAGAAGCTGAATGTGTACAAATTTTTTACTACACTTTATTTTATGGGTCATTTACACATCACAAATATACCCTTTAATTTATATATGATATACAAGTGATTTTAATTATATGGAGTCTCTTCAGTTCTGCCTTTGTTGAAATCACCTAGGAGTCTTCTTACAGACCTACATTAATGAGATTGTCTTTTACATATATTGTGAATAATTACTTTTACTTAACAATATTAAAATTTGCTCCTCTTCTAAGCATTGCATCAAAACATTTAATGAGAAAATTATGATCAGTAACATAAACTCATTTTTGATTTGTAATGATTATAATCAGATTTTATATTTCCTTCAAAGGCTGCCAAAGAGGGGAAAATATTTAATGAGCAGAATTTCCTTCAGCGTGCAGCAAAACCAGCTTCAGGCAAGTAACCTGATGATGTGTTGTCTCGATGTACCTAAATTTCTTTATTTAAATAAGAAAGAAGGCAACATTAGTCAGTTAGATACATTTTTTTGGCTGACGGCTTTAGTATATGTTGCACTTATAAATGTCAAAATGGTACTTGATGAAGTATGGTTTTAAGTTTGTTTTCATAAGTTTATCATTTTACTTGGCACCATACTGTAATGTGGATTATAAATTGTAAGCATACAAAAATTCTGAATTAGCATAAGCCACCCCAGTTCAAGGCGTTCAAAAGAAACATGATTTACTTCATGAGGAATAAGTGCATAATTTACAAGAACACTTACGTCAAATATCTGGAATATTAGAATGTGTACTTCAATTTAAATGTTTAAAGTATTCTCAATTGTAATAAATAATTTTGATTTTTTACTCTAACAGAGAACCATAGAGGGCTAGATCCCTAGTAAAAGATGAAAACAACATCATATTCGTAATCACTGACCTCAAAACAGATTAAAACAATAATACCCCACATGCTTATGTTTGAAATGTATTATTTTTAACCTTCTGTCAGTGGCTCTTAGAAGGCTAGGAATATCAATAAAAAATCAAATATCAAAAATATCATATTCATGATCAGAAACTTACAAATAGCATAAGTCAAAATACACGTCTATATTACCAATCACTATTTTTTTTTTTAACTTTCATGAAAACGAGCCACTTTGACCCTGATATCCGATTAGGGGTGAACCCCTGGAGTCGGTTGTTGTAGTATGTACAACTTTAAGTCCTTCTGATAATTT
The DNA here is from genome assembly GCF_016835505.1 of Polypterus senegalus. NCBI lineage: Eukaryota > Metazoa > Chordata > Cladistia > Polypteriformes > Polypteridae > Polypterus > Polypterus senegalus. The sequence goes on from NC_053162.1 coordinate 43,607,523, forward strand.
TTTCTGAAGACATCTGTTGGTTTACTCTTTATAATAAGGATGTAAATTCCTGTGCAAAATTGGCTTAAAAATGGGGGATTTGTGTCCAGAGGACCAAAAATAGAGGGTAACTCCAAAGAGCTCAACATCTTACATAACTGGACATCAAGGGCCATCAAACAGTATACAGTATATGTGGGGGATTTCTCATTCTGGTTAGTGAGGAGTTGCCTGACTAAATTGATTTAAAAGCGTGGACAAATAATTTTTATGAACACGATAAAGTGTTTTCTAACGTGTAAGCGTTTAAAAATGTAATTTTTAGATTTTGCTGGGGACATACCATCTTGTAAGTACACTACTTTCCATCCATCCATTATCCAACCCGCTATATCCTAACTACAGGGTCATGGGGGTCTGCTGGAGCCAATCCCAGCCAACACAGGGCGCAAGGTAGAAAACAAACCTTAGGCAGGGCGCCAGCGCACCACAGGCTATTACTTTCATATATGATTAATCTTTGATGTATTTGTGGAATGTCTTCAATTTCCTAAAAATCAGTTTCACATACAGAGATCGTTCATTCCTTGTTAAGGCTGTATTTAACTTTTGGTAATGGACTGATTCCTTTATAAATTGTTTATAGCATTTGTTTTATCAGAATTCAATCTGAAATTTATTTTTACAAAATTCAAATGATTTTTGCTATTAACTTGCACTAGTGGCAAAATTTATTTTTTGTGTTGCTATTTAGAGTGCAGTCTTAGACCAATGTTATTTTGTAAAGAATAAAGTAGAGACACAGACTGTTTTGTTGTCTTATTTCATTTTTATTGTTTTCTGTAGTTGACAAATGGAAAAAGCTCCACAAAATGAATTTTCTGGGAGTTCCTACCTGTGTTGGCTTTGGACTTCATTCTGATTACAGGTATGAACCTGTTGCATGGTGAAGATTATTTAATGTGATACTAAATGTAATTTTTTTCATTAATCTACATAAGTATCCCAACCATACAGCATCTCCAGGTTAAAAATGAGAACTGAGTGATTTTTCCCTTTCATAAGAATAAATGGAAAACCTGAAGGATTAATCTCTTAACATCTTGAATTTTTACACTGAACATCTTTTCCACTTGTGTTTATTTTCTGAACACAGTTGGGGTTTTTTTTCGGTTCACTGGATCACAGGGAGTCAAAGCATATGCTGACAATAGCAACTGGCTACATTCACACATAGACATACTCGTATACCTACCCCCACAGGGTCAGTTCATGGGCATGCTTTAGGATTATGCTAGGGAACTAGAATTCCAGGTGAAAATCTACTCAAGTGCAAATAGAACATGTAAACTCTTCTCAGAAGATACCCCAACATGGAGTCCATCATTTGTTCAAGAACTATGAAGCAGCAGTGTCCTTCACTTTGCATACTGTGACCATACTGAAAGATGTTTAGTACTACTTCAATTTAGCAACTGCATAGTTATTTTAAAAGCACACACAGAAATAAATTAACACTAAACAGTAATAACAATTAGCAATCATCATTGGAAAAATGCATTTTTCTATGAAAATACCAGATGAAGACAATTAGAAATGGTTTATACTGGATGTGAAGGCATGTGATTCTTCTGGTTGAATTATATTCATTCTACAGAGTAATCTGTTCAGGTTTGTTGTGACATATTAACGTGTCTGCCAATGTAAGGAATGTAAGCTATATAGCCACTTGAAAGTGTTATCTTGAAATACACTTTGGTTAAATCAGAAGAGTTTATCATTCCCTTCATTCTCGAGTGCACTGCAGTGGTTTACCTCTCCAGTGCGCACTATGATAAATCTGCAGCTCAACATTTCTGAAAAGTTTGGTTCCTTAAGGTTGTCATTTCCTTCCCTGTCTTTCTGCTTAATGATTTTAGATTAGTCTACAGTTACTACAACCTTTCCACTTTTATTGTATAAAATCAATTGCTTTTTATAAATGGATTGGCTTTAGAATTGTCACATTTTAATATATTTTAAATGCTACATAAAGCACCATTGTTTAGATTACCTAAGGTAATTATTTTTTTTTAGTTAAACATTATGTTACTTTTAGGCCAATAAATGTATCCTTATCAATTAAAAAGAGTTAAAATGCTAATTTGACAGATAAGAAAGCCAATGGACTGAACCTGTATGTTGCTTTTTATAATTCTCTTTTCTTACCAAATGCTTACAAAAACTACTTTTTTTTTTAAATATGCAGATACATAATTGCACGATATCAGTATGTATAAATTTCATTTGGGAAAATTATTAATATTACAGCTTGTTTATAATGGAAGTTGAGTTACCTGAGGAATACTGTATGTCTTTGAATTTTATTTCATGAGAAATAAAACAATCATTCTGCTTTCCATCATCTGTAAATGAAAGCTAGAATTAATGCAAATTATATGATTGCCATTTGAATCTTTTGTACATTCTCTAAATGTCATCACTTCCAAAATTCAATTATGTTAAAACATTTTTGTTTTGTTGTGTTTCTGTTGGGTGTATAAAACATTTTATGGTGTTTTTAACATAAAAAATAATTACATTTAGAAGAAATCATTCTTAATATGCTGTGTTTCTCAAGTACTATGCAAAGGATGAAGTACAGAAATGAACAAAATGTTTAATGTATGAGATCAAAACTCTGTTTTTTACTTTTTCCTGCAGTGGAGGCTGTTTTCTGGTATGTACTTATACTTATGAAAAACTGTTAAACTGCTGTCCACAATAGTCACATTACAGTTAAAATAATTATTGTTTTTTTTAGTCAATTTTGTTTTTGTTTTATGTTAGGTTTCTAATCTTTCCAGACATGGGCATAACATTACAGTCAAGACTGGATGACACTAAAATGTTGCTGCCTGAGAAGACCGTTCTTTTTCTTGCCCTTAAAATTGTAAGTGCTTTCAAAACAGATTTACTTGTTCCTTTTCTTTGTGCACTGAAATGATTATATTTATCTGAATTGTATTGCTTGAACTCACTTACCCAGTACACGATTGCAAGGAGCCAAAGCCTCTTCTGACGGTAAATGGAAACAAAGATCAGCCTACGACAGAAGTTTAATCCATTTTAGGTTACACTCCTTCACATACTCACTTGAAGTGGACCACTACAGTATAACCTCACAAATCAACTTGACAAAGTACTGGGGACTGTGGAAGAATCTATAAACCCACATAAGTATACATCAAAGAAAAGAAACTCCTGTTAGAATTATTGTGGTGTTCAACAACTAAGGTGACAGTGCCAGTGCTACTCCCTTTGTAACATTTTTACCTGTGTACTTAAACATCTTCAAATTTAAATAATTTTTTATAAGATGACAGGTAATGTTTATTGTTATTGTATTATGATGTGCCCTGATAATCTAAACTGGACAGATGGATGATAATTTTTAGTCTGCATAAGTATGGAAATTCTTTCAAGATATTATTGACCATAACTTTTGTGCAATATATATAATATGGAGATAAAAGTGGACACAAAAGGCAGAAAAAGCCGCACTGTATACTTGAAACAGGTATATGCAAAAATAAAAACAACTTTACAGACTGGAGTCCAAAACAAAACTGAGGGTTACAATAACATGGCAGTTATATACGTTGACTGGAGGAAATTATGTCAGGCTGGGTGGGGCCGGAAGTAATGTCTTTAGGCACAGGTGAGATTTCGTTCAGCTGGTCTGTAGAGGAAAGGGAGGAAGAGTTTGAGAGTGTAATGCATAAAATGATCTTCCTTAAATAAATAATATAATAAAATTAGTGAACTTTCTGTGAGATAAAAAACAAATGGTCCAAAGATAAAACCTGAGTAAAACAGCACACTCATTGGGTCCTTGATCTTTCTCCCATTTTTTTTTTTTTTAATTTATTTTTTATTAATTTTATTACAATCCATACAAAGCAATCAAGTTTTTACAAAGAGAAAAATTAAGTTTATCCCATTTTTGACTGAGTCCAGCATAACCACTCTGTTTCCCCAGCTCACCCATAGCTTACTTAGCCAGGATTTTCACCAGCAGCTACGATCCTCCATACTGATCCCGTCTGCCAGACTGCTGGGAATCGGATGTCCCCCCATGTTCCTTCTTAAAAAACTTGCTGTCCCTCGGATCCTTAAGGAGGACTCTGCCATCATTGTACCCGCACCTCCATTTAAATTTGCGGGTAATAATCCTTCTCATGCATTTCCATCCGTTTGCTCTACCATGAGGTCAACGAACACTCTGCCTTCCCTCTCTCTAGCTGGTTCTGCTCGTGGACCTGACTTTCATTGTTCTGATCATATTCTGGTTTTTGATCTTGATTCTCTCCTTTCTATCATGGTGCTATCTTCCACCTACTCCAAGGTGTGAATGAGTCACCCGACTGACACACTCGCATTTGCACATGAATGCGCAATCAGCCAAGCCCCCCAATCAGCCCCAGAGAGGCATGTGCACAGAGAGCCTGCATGCTCCGTGACCTCATTATTTAAAAATAGTGCTTCACCACAGACCTCTGATCACAGTGTCCTGATTGGTATCAACATTGGGGAACACTGCTACCTTCTGTGTCGGAGTATGAACTGCATCTAGTATCAATGTTCACCAAGTCCATTCATTACAGGTTGATGCTGGGACAAAGATTATACAGCATTCTAGCCATGTTGTGCCTCCACTCCTGCAGTTCTTCTATTACGGCATTCCTGCTGGGCAAGAATGTCTCCATCCTGGTCAGGATGCCTGTCTGTCCTCCATGGCACTTACAATACATAAAATAAAAAATATTTTTCATTTTTGTAAGGCTGATTGTTTTCATCTTCTCTAGCTATAAAATGTATCCATTTTGGATTCTTAGCCAAATTTCATATTCATAGTGTTTAAATTCATTTAGCACTGCTTTTGTACAGACTTTACAAAATTAAAAAAAAATCTTACGAATAAATTCCTCATTTTATTACAGTTTTTGGTACTGGTGAGACTGCACTTTTGTATTTTTGAAAGGAAAGAAAACATACTCACTGATATGATTTTTGAAAGTGCAGCTGTAAAGTCACCTAGCACTTGAAAATAAAACTTGCTATATTAGGCAATCTATTTGGGCTCACCCACTGGTAATTCCTTTAGCGTTATGCAAATGTGGAACATCTTTCAGTAACAGAATCCTAATTGCATGTATTGTTTCATTTTGAGAATGACTTGTCATTGATGAAAATAATGATTAGTTTATAAGAGCTTGCATAATTTGTTTAAACAACAAAGATGATGCTGTAGTCACAATTCCAGATTATTAGTGCTACATGAATCTGCATAAGGCTGAGTAAAGTTCTTTGCCTTCCTTGTGGATTTTTTTGTAGTGATTAATGTCAATAGAAATGTTATGGTTAATTTAAATCATGTCAGATTAACTTAAAGACATACATATCTGAGAAAATAAGAGTAAAATTTGAGTTTGTATTCAAGAGAATCTTTCATGAGATTAAATAATTTGAACAGCACATTCTTGCCTGGTACTGGAGACTGCTCTTAAAATAATAAAAGTGACTTTGCTCTTTGCTCTGCTTCAAACAGAGGAAGAGGAGAACATTGAATGTAAGGAAATACAAAATAGAATCTGGTTAGATGTAGTGGTCCAGCAGTTCCTATTGCCACTCAGTTGTATTCTAATATAACTTGCACAGTTAGATCCTACCCTCCTTCCAAACTACTCGGATAGGTAATCATTGTCAAAAAGATGTTAAATTGATTGGAAACATATTATGTTTATGGTTAATTTTAAGAGAAATTCCCAGTGCTGTGTTTGGAAATTTAATGTGAGTAATAATTAAAGTAGATTAATACTAAAAAATATGATTTAATGAGCAATTCAGTAGTTTTGAATGAAGCGTACAATCTTTCCAGTTCAACATCAAATCAACATCTTTCATTAGCAGTAATGAGGCATCAAGTTAGATTTTGGTAAACAGCAAGGTTGTAATGCTAATATAAATAATTACAGAAGATTTTCAGTTTTGAAGTATGTCAGTTTGTTTGAGAATACATGCTATGTGGTTCAATTCTACATAGGTCAATGTACATGAAACAAATTAAATAAAGACTCCCACAAAATTCCATACCTTTATACAATGTTTACCTCTTTGTGGTTTCATCCAAGAAATTATAGGTGCCAGAAAAGTTATTACTGTCTTATTTCTGGCACTGTTTTGTGAATTAAATGTGTGCTGTGAGGATGAAACTTTACACTGATACTAAGGTTAATTAACATTCCTTCCCTACTTGCACTTTGGGTGCTCAGCATATGTTTCTAAAGAGGCATCCAGTAGGTGGCACAGTTCTTAAACTTAATGAAATCAATGGAAAGAAACTGCTGAAATGAAAATACAAACAGTGTACTTAATTTGCAAAGTCAAGCATTTATTGCTTGGGAGGTGATGTGCAATTTATTTTAGGAGCTGTGCTATTTTGTCAGCTATGTAGTGAAATTTTCACTTCTTCATAGTGATGTTTTCTAAAGCTACAATGTTCCAAGTGAACATGTGCTTAGAGTCAGGTATTCTCAGATTACAACTTTAATCATTGTGAAGAAAGCCACTTTGCAGCAGTAGAGTAGTTTTCCTATCAGCAGCCATTATGAGAAAAGTTAGAATTTTATCAGTTTATCACAACATTTATTCTAAATACATTTACCCTTTCTGCTATGTAAAATTTCTCTGCCCTGCTGCTCTCCTCATGCTGGAAAATCTGATGCTGCAAGACACTTATTTGATGAATTGACTTCAACAGCATTTCCTTAGGAAATCCTGTAATATCCTATACAGGAGTTTAGGAATATTGGTCTACATTGAAAGCCCTAAACACTATTAGATGCAGTATTGGACCAATTACAGTTGGGATGTTGGTGCTGTTTGGGAACAAGTTATTTGGAATGTAAATCATTCTGGTAATAACTTTTATCATTTGAATGTTTTTCTCATGGCATTGGGCCAATTGAAAGAACTTCTGGGTACAGAACCTAAAATTTCGCCAACCTGTTAAAGCTCACAAGTTACCAAAACGTAAAGCAAGCAGGTGAAGTAATAAATTACGCTGTAATAATTTAGATTAATAGTAGATTTCTATGGAGATGAATAAGGGAAAAGTGCACTAAATAATATAACCATACTATCAAACTCATGTTAATCAATATGAAAGAATACAGAACTCTAAAATATTAAAGAACAAAAAATAGAGGTTCATATTTTTCAGTTTGTTACAGGTTTCTGTGCGTTAGTTGAGGACTATTTAACACTGGGAGTGGACGCCACAATCTTGGGTTGGGTTTAGAAATTCAAATAATCTCTTATTAGTGAATATGTACAAAAAAAGAAGTCTTGATGAATAATTGAAATATATTTTTGAAATGAACATCTGTGTATTAAAACAGCATTAGTCTAAAATTGATCAAATTATTACTCAGTCTATTAAAAATGAAATGACTGAGGTGATTATATATATATAGCAGTATAGTATTTTAAATTTATAAAATGTTAAATTTTTTTTTTTTTTATTTTATTTATAAAATGTGCTATTCCAGTCCCGGAGGCCCACAGTAGCTATAGATTTTCATTTAAACCAAACTCTTAATCAGTTGGTTTATCATTTTGTGTTTAGGTAACTTCTCTCTTACTAGTTTATGCACTTCTTGCTTAGATTTATAATGCAGTTTAACCCCTCACATTTTCCTTTTTCTCACGTTTAGAGAAATATGCCAGGTTTAGGGCATTTTGTCGACAGAGCAGTTAAAATCTATATTTTATCCATTATTCACATAAATTATACTGTAAAATATGGATTACGTTTACAGTGCAACTGAAGAAGAGTTCCTGTAGCATATCAGTATTTAAAAGTCATACATTTATATTAAACATTAAGGCTAGATATAAACTCTGCTTGTATAAACTACCAGTCAGAGATCTGAACCACCCAGAAATGTTCATGTTTTCAATAGAAATAAATATGTTTTCATCAAGATACCACTAATTAATTTAAAAATATAGCCAAGACTGATTTTTAATTTATTATTCACATATGATTGTAAAGTCCCGTTTGGACTGTGAGTTTGATGCAAGAGATCTGGAGAAGGATATCGAAAACGAAAGTGAGGGACCAGCTTCGGCTGATCATGGTGCTGAACATGTTCGTGTAGGTGATACGTCTACAGCAACGTTCGCCTAGGAGGACCACCACTTATGATGACAAGAGGTACAAACCATATTGCATCGACTGCCACCATTGCCCACCTGCTATGCGAAGACAGAGAGGTAGCCGGCCCGCTGTGCATTCCTGCTGTGGTCATCGAGCTGCCCCTATGCAGCCACTGCTGCCAGAGATGTTGAACAGGTGCCTACAGCAGTCACAGCACATAGCAAGAAATGTGTGAACAACAACAACATTTATTTATATAGCACATTTTCATGCTCAAAGCTCAAAGTGCTTTACATAATGAATATAAGAATAAAAGACACAGTAAGAAAATAAAATAAGTCAACATTAATTAACATAGAATAAGAGTAAGGTCCGGTGGACAGAAAAAAAAACCTCCAGACAGCTGGAGAAAAAAATAAAATCCATAGGGATTCCAGACCTTGAGACCACCCAGTCCCCTCTGGGCATTCTACCTAACCTAAATGAAACAGTCCTCTTTGTATTTAGAGTTCTCATGGAAGCACTTGATGATGATGGTCACGTAGACTTCTGGCTTTTAGTCCATCAATTTTGGAGCATCATGATGCTTTAAGTAGGTGGTGGTGGCACAGGCCACCACCACAAAGAAACTGGAAAAAGAAACAGAAGAGAGAGCAGAGGTCAGTACAGATTTTATAACCACCATGAATAGTTATTATGATGAATTGAACATACAGAGTATGAGGATTAAGTTAAAGTGAAGTTATGAGAAGGCCATGTTAAAGTAATATGTTTTCAGCAGTGTTTTAAAGTGCTCTACTGTATTAGCCTGGCAAATTCTTATTGGCAGGCTATTCCAGATTTTAGGTGCATAACAGCAGAAGGCAGCCTCACCACTTCACTGTGAAACCAGTGCATTGTTTGCTGAGTTTTTTAGAAACAATATTCAGCCCTCAAAGAGTTAAGACAGAGTCCTGGGAGCAGTGTCCAAGTAATAAGCATAAAAAATATATTCAAAAAACATTCCATTTACACTAGTTATTTACGGGAGGATCCTAAAGCAGTCAGTTGTCTTTTGCTATGGTTATTTTGACAGTGATTCAGGCCATTTGAGTTTGGTTTGCATTGTAAGCACACAGCAGCCAATTAGCCAAATATTAATGCCCACTTTGTAGTGGGGTTGGTCAAAAATGTATGGATTCTGAAATGTTAAAGTATACTTGTGGTAATATATCATCAAAATGAAAAATAAATGGCCATCTTGTACTTTAGCCTCATACTCTTTTCGCTTTAAATCTGAGCTGCTTCTCTATGTGGCAAAAATAGCATTTTTAACTTCACTGCTCCAGTTGCGTAAGGAACTGTATTTAACATCAATTTTTAAGAGGTCTCTAAAAATCTTAGTGACTAGTAAATATTGGAGCTTGGCATTTGTTCTTGGAAGTTTGTGAAAAAATATAAAAAGTTCTCCAAACAATTCCAAATCAACCATTCTCCTGTCCAGAATATTATCTACAAGTGGGTAAGACTTCAGACAACTGCCATCTTGTCCATGCCAGGCTGCCCCAGCAAGTTTTGCCTGAGAGCAAACACAAGATGCTAAAAGGAGTCTCCAAGATTCCCAGAATTTCATCATTGGACCTAAAGATAGCTCTTGCCACTGTTGATGTCAGAGTGCCAATGTCTACCATTTGAAAACGGCTACACAAATTTGCATGGGAGGTGTATCAAGAGGAAACCTTTGCCATCCAGAAATACCATCGTGGTATGATTTTTGTCTCCTACTTTTTCTGCTAATGGACATCAAAGACTGTTAGACAAGTTTAGGAAGTGCTTACTTCAAGGGGTAATACAGACTATTAGAGGCAAGGATGGACTTTTTTTTCAACAGTCAGAAAGGGCATTTCTGTTCATGTTTTGTTGAGTAAATGATTGCAAACTCAAATTTTCATTGATTTATTTTTCATGTATGTCACCTTTATCTAAAGATATTATTAAACGAAGATCAAATCTTGATATGTCTACACATGTTAAAAAAGAAAAAACATTTCACAGTGTGTACTTTTCACATGACTGTAGGAGCATAGTCCACAAGCTGTGCTCATTTGGTTATCCTGTTTTCTTTAATATATGTTTATTGTTTTATTTGTTTGAGGTATTTAAAATCCTGTATTGTAATGCTGTTTTATTTTTAGGGTAGTAAAGCTTGTTGTATATCTTTTCAGTTGATGGAAAAATAGATCTTACAAGCTTTCTTACAGAGGTCATAATCCTCTCTCTGGCCATTCTTTATTATGTGACTGTGTTAATATACCACACTTTTGTGCAGTAGTTAAAATGCAGAGTATCTTTATAATTTTCTCAAATTTCTGTGCATGCTTCAGAGTGTATAGAAGTTCTTGTGCTTTTCTTTGCTGAATCTTTAGTGTTATGCATGTGTGTCCAAGCCTGGTCATCAGAGATCTTCTGCAGCTCAAAGAAGGTGAAGGAACTTAGTGTGTCCAAAGCTGCAGTAATGTTGTAGGTCAGTATTTGGCTTTTTCGATAGCCAACTATAAGTTTTTTATATTAGTCTCATACAGTGGCAGATTATTATTAAAATTATCTTTCTCATATTTCCTCTTTTTGTTGTGTAATCTTACTATTTATTGGAAAATTTAACAGCGTTATAGAACATATATGGACATAAGACGTTTCACAAATGAGAGTCCATTAGGTCCATCAAGCCCGTTATATTCAACTTTTCAGAAAGCACTGCATTAAAAACTGGTATGCTTCTGTGCCAGATATACTGTAATCACATTGGCTCAGGAGTACTTTATAAAACTGCTGTCAATAAACGCTGATAGACGCTGCATTCACAGATATAAGTTAAGGCAGTACTATGTGTGGTGGAAGTCAACTTCCAGGAACACTTCCAATTTCTCTGGGCTTGAGCTTTTTCAGAAATGGCCTGAATCACTGTTAATATGTGCTGTAATCTGGAGAATCAACCTTTCAAATTGTTTATATGGAAACATTCAAAAGTTTATTCTCTGGGCCAAAGAAGTGCAGGATCGGCCCAAATGTTACTAATCTACAAATCAAAAGCTAGCATTTCTCATGGTACTGTAATGTGTTAGTGCCCATAGCATAAATATCTTCTACATCTGTGAAGGCAACATTAATGCTGAAGAATATGTATGCAGTTTGGAGCAACATCTTCTTCAGGGACATCCCTGCTTACATCAACCACACAATGCCAAGCCACATTCTGCACATGTTACAACAGTATGGCTTCATAATCAGAGAATTCACCTGCTGCATGGCCTGCCTGCAGTCTGAACCTGTGTCTGATTGAAAATGTGTGTCACATTATTAAAACTCCAAACAAGAAAGAACTCCCCCCCACCCCCACTTGTGGTTTAAAAGGTGGATGCTCGTAGAAAGGAATTTTGGGGAAAATTCTGCATTCAAATCTAAAAAATAATGGTGTTTTCAGTTCTCAAGCAATTGCTAGGTGTTATTAAAAGGAAAGATGATGTAATATATTGGTAACAGGCTTCACATCAAATTCGGAAGGTGGGTATATTTACGAAAAAACAAGTTGGTATGAGAAAACATTACTTTTCTTGTCGTCTTACAGTTTTCAGTTTTTATAGAAGTCAAAGAGGATATAAAAATCACAGCCTTTTTATTTACATTTACATACATTTTCAAACTTTGAGAAAACTACCAATGCAGATCCATGAGTGACTCGCCCATTGTGGTAACTTCACCTAGTGCACAACATTTTTCTATCTGTACTCGTTGGTTCTAGCCTGTTAACTAAGGTGATATCCACTTTTGTAGTTTAGCTTGGATACCAGTTTCAAAATTAATTTTTGGTGGAGTATTGAATCAAAGGGTTTTTAAAAATGTTTACAAAATATGCTGTGTGCTTTACTCTTGTCTACTACTCAAATTGTATATTCAGGACAGTCTTAACAAATTGATTTGGCTGTTTTTTCCTCTTATGATCCTGTGCTGGCTGTTATTTATTATATTATTTTAATTAGTCTTCTGATTTATATCTTATTATAGTATTCATAATTTGGCTCAAGAGTTTTGGCCTATAATTTCTGGTATCTTATTTGTCTCTCTTCTTGGGGATTGTAGAGACACTGCCAAACTTTCAGTGTTAAGCTACTTCAGTTTGTATGAGGTTTTGTTCAGAAATTCAGGATTTGATTGTTGATGGAGTTATACAAGGTCTGATCTGTTAAAGTTGATAGTCAAAGAAAACAGTTTTGTCACAGGTAGCGTTTTTGTAAGTCTGAGGATTCAAGGAAAATATGTGGGCCAGAAACAAATTGTCTTTCCCTGTCCTCTGGTTGTGTTTATCAGGCTAATCTGAGTGCATTGTGAATGATAAAACATCATTAATATTACTTTGTTAGCCATTATCATAATGGAAGTGCCCAGTCATGAAATGTAGTGAAGTATACCAAAATGGTATGTGTCTTTGCTGCTGTCACTTCTCAGAGAAGCTCATATTATTCTGCAATATTCATTCCTTCATACTGAGTAAACATGTTTCTAGTTTTTACCATTATTGTCTTCATCATACGGTGTAACTTTGGGCTTCTCTCAAAGAGTGTACATAGCCATTCACAGGCTGTTGGGGAGACAAGTAATTATGAATGTAGTAGGCCTGCTGGGAAAGTTTAATAGAGAATGATAATCCCACTTGCATACACATGATACGATGATTTATTTATTTTCTGAGCTTGATAGATTTTTTCTGTTTACATCTGATCTTACCTTCATGCATATGTGTTCTATAGGTAGCCATCCTATTAGTTCACAGAGTCATGCACTGAATAAGGGGAATGTTTTAAACTCTCGGCACTGACAGCATAGAGATCATCAGCATTTCATCCACATTAGAAAAATAACATTTTTTACCATTTGTTGGCAGATTGAGGTTTTGGAGTACATCCATGAAAATGAGTATGTGCATGGAGACATCCAGGCAGGCAACATATATGTCAATCTTCAGCTCCCTCATCAGGCAAGTCATGTAACTCACAATGTCTTTTCAAGTGGTTATATACTTTTTATTCACATTTGTTGTTTTTTGAATCATTTTACACATTTTAATCCTGCTGGAAATGTTTCTGGTGACTGTTGTTTCCATCTGTAAACTGCAAAGTGTTCACTTTGGGTGCAGGCATCCTGCGGAAATTAAAAAAACTGTGCCAGAAAAGTTAAAAAAAAAAAGTTACAGCCTGCTACTCAGCTTTTCTCACTTTGATCTCTGCTAAAGAGAGCAAACAGTTTGCAAGTATGGTTATCCTGTAATCCATATTGACTTATTTAAACATAATGATGGTTATAGGGGCTCACAAAGTAAATATTTGATTGTATAAGGGCCTTCAATTTGATATTCATAAATAACACAGAAGCTCTTAGCCTAAGGACCTCTAGCTTGCAAGGTTACACAAACATTTGAAGGGTAAATTATCTGCCACCTTTGTATTTTCTGAGTTTTTCTGTGATGGAGGTCACATACTGTATAATTTCTGCTGTTGTACATACAGGTGTATCCCTTCAGCTAAGACAAATATGACACAGTAAGAAGAGACATGACAGCTTGGCAGTTCATACAGTGACATAAGAATTGTTTTGTAATCAGTATACCTGTATATTTTCTCTTACATACAAAATATATTGAAAATATAATAATCAATAGGAAAAATTATTATTTTATAATGTGCTTTCTCAGTGATCAGATGTAATTAAAAAATTTTTAGCAATAAAGTACAGTACTTTTAAACAGATTTTGTATGACAGCAAAAATAAAGGTGTTATTATTCAGTTAAAATGTTTAAACATTTGAAATTTTAAAAAAATTATTTCACTGTAAGAAGTTTAACATTATTAATAAAGCAAGTTTTGTGTTACCATACCAAAAAACACATTCAGAATGTATTACTTCTGTGAATTCAGTCATTAGATTTAGCTACCTAATAAATGTTTCTATCTTTGTTGTAATAATAACTTAATTATGTTGCAGAATTAATTTTTATTTGCTGTATGTTATCTTGATTACTAGGTTTATTTTATTTTTTAAGTGATTCAGTGAATTAATTTATTAAAACAGTTGTTTACAAACAGAACATGACTATAAGCTTTAGTTGTCAGGTAGGTTTCAATTTGATTGCATTGGAAGCAAATATGTCTGTGATATAATATGTTGAATTTAAAAACTATGGGATGTTCACAACTTTGTTACATGTTGTTCAATTGCATTTGGTAAAGATACTTGTACCATTAGAAAAGAGAGCCGCCTCAATGCTAAAATATAACAGTTACACACTTTGGTCAGTGTTTACTGACTTTTGGTCTAAACAAGCACCTAGTTATTGGATATAAAATATTGCAACAGAGAGAAATTTGCATGAGCTGTAAATACAAACTACTGTTGAGCATAAGATGGTATACCCAAAACACCTTGCGCTTTGTAGGAACTTGGCAAAATGCAATAGTATATCCTGAGGTATGATGGAGATTTTCACACAGATGTTCCTTTATGCCATCTTCAAAAGCTTTTGTCTTCAATATAATAACCTCCTGCGACCACCAAGAATTATTATATACTTGTGCTCTCCTGATCGGTCATTAGTCTTCTCCATGCCAATATTCACAGACTCACTTTAGTTTACTTTCTTTGTCCTCTTAATAGTCCCCTGTATTGTGCTGGCAACAGGAGCTACATTCTCTGGAAAGAAAAATGTTTGCTATTGTTTTATGTTTCTACACAGAGATCGCAAATTCCTAAATAAACACAGGTCTGCCATCCTTTATCCTTATTCAAGCAAATAATGCTCAACATCTGTCTAATTCCTCACCAGGTGTACCTTGCAGGGTATTTTTTTGCCTTCCGCTTCAGCCCCAGTGGGCAGCATGTTGAGTATCGTGAACAAAGCAGGACTCCGCATGATGGCACTGTGGAGTTTATCAGCATTGACTCTCACAAAGGAGTAGGTAAGCCATTGAATCTGCCTCCTACATTCTGGTGAGTTTATCAAATCCCAAATAACATTTAAAGAATTTAAAATAATGTATATAAATACATTTTGTAGAATTTAAAGTGGGTGTTTTTCCATATCTTTACACCTAAAGATTTATGGCAGACAAGACTTAAAGTTGACTTTTCCTGTTCACTTTGTTATTGGGTATTAGTAATCAACACAAATTAAATGTGGAATAGATAAATGTTAATAAACTAAGGTTTACAGAATAAGTTGGCGATGAAAGCTGTTTTTTTTTTTCATGAGTCATATTGGAGATATTTTGTTATGGATTTTAGGTTTATCTGCAAAAATTTCATATTTGTTGTGGCTAAAAGTTCCTGCTTGTTCAGTTGTTTTCTGCATCGTTTGATTTTATTTACTAAGCACAAATCATTAAGTATATACAGTCATATGAAAAAGTTTAGGAACCCCGTCAGCCTGCATAATAATTTACTCTAATTTCAACAAAAAGATAACAGTGGTATGTCTTTCATTTCTAGGAACATCTGAGTACTGGGGTGTTTTCCGATCAAAGATTTTTAGTGTAGGAGTATTTAGTTGTATGAAATTAAATCAAATGGGATTTTGCTGATTTGAATGCATCGAACTGCTCAATACTGATTACTTGCAACAACAAATTGGTTGGATTAGCTTGTTAAGCCTTGAACTGCATAGACAGGTGTGTCCAGTCATGAGAAAAGGTATTTAAGGTGGTCAATTGCAAGTTGTGCTTCCCTTTGGCTCTCCTCTGAAGAGTGACAGCATGGGATCCTCAAAGCAACTCTCAAAAGATCTGAAAACAAAGATTGTTCAGTGTCATAGTTTAGGAGAAGGCTACAAAAAGCTATCTCAGAGGTTTAAACAGTCAGTTTCAACTGTAAGGAATGTAATCAGAAAATGAACAGCCACAGGCACAGTTGCTGTTAAACTCAGGTCTGGCAAGCCAAGAAAAATACAGGAGCAGCATATGCACAGGATTATGAGAATGGTTACAACAAACCCACAGATCACCTCCAAAGACCTGCAAGAACATCTTGCTGCAGATGGTGTATCTGTACATCGTTCTACAATTCTGCGCAATTTGCACAAAGAACATCTGTATGGCAGGGTGATGAGAAAGAACCCCTTTCTGCACTCACCACATACAGAGTCGCTTGTTGTATGCAAATGCTCATTTAGACAAGCCAGATTCATTTTGGAACAAAGTGCTTTGGACTGATGAGACAAAAATGGAGTTATTTGGTCATAACAAAAAGCGCATTGCATGGCGGAAGAAGAACACTGCATTCCAAGAAAAACACCTGCTACCTACTGTCAAATTTGGTGGAGGTTCCATTATGCTGTGGGGCTGTGTGGCTAGTTCAGGGACTGGGGCCCTTGATAAAGTCAAGAGTCAGATGAATTCAACCCAATATCAACAAATTCTTCAGGATAATGTTCAAGCATCAATCATAAAGCTGAAGTTACGCAGGGGTTGGATATTCCAACAAGACAATGACCTAAAACAAAGTTCAAAATCTATAAAGGCATTCATGCAGAGGAAGAAGTACAATGTTCTGGAGTGGCCGTCACAGTCCTCTGTCTAGAATATCATTGACTGTCTAAGGGATGATTTGAAGCAGGCTGTCCATGCTGAGCAGCCATCAAATGTAACTGAACTGGAGAGATTTTGTATGGAAGAATTGTCAAAAATACCTCCATCCAGAATCCAGACATCATCAAAGGCTATAGGAGGCGTCTAGAGGCTATTAAATTTGCAAAAGGAGGCTCAACTAAGTGTTGATGTAATATCTCTGTTGGGGTGCCCAGATTTATGCACCTGTCTAGTTTTGTTATGATGCATATTGCATATTTTCTGTTAATCCGATAAACGTAATGTCGCTGTTGAAATACTACTGTTTCCATAAGGCATGTCATATATTAAAAGGAAGTTGCTACTTTAAAAGCTTAGCCAATGATAAACAAACATCCAAAGAATTAAGAGGGGTTCCCAAACTTTTTCATATGACTGTATGTATATATATATATATATATGTATACTGTATGTATATTTTCCGGCCCCGTATATTGTAAACAATCCACAATTCAAAACAAAACTCTGGTCAAACACAAACTCAAATAGTTTATATGCGCGACGCCATTAGAGGCGTCGGCGGCCATTTTATAAGGGAGGAGCCGGAGGTGGAGGAATGCTGGGAAGGAACCGTGAGGGAGGATGGGACTGATGACGTCAGGAAAGATGGCGGAGGAAGGGCAGAAGTAAACGTACTGTGGGAAGGCTTATGATGGCGGGGCGTCTTTTTTCCTGGAAGAAATCAAAGGAGAAAGGTTAGTACCCGCCACTCCCAGCCGGCGAACGTCTTTCGAAGCGGTTTAAGGTCTATCCGTGGTCTCCTAATCGCGCGTGCGTGACAATATATAATATATACTGTATATATATATTTATATATGTATATATATATATACATACAGTGGTGCAAAAAAGTATTTAGTCAGCCACCAATTGTGCGAGTTCTCCCACTTAAAAAGATGAGAGAGGCCAGTAATTTTCATCATAGGTATACCTCAACTATGAGAGACAAAATGAGGAAAAAAAAATCCAGAAAATCACATTGTCTGATTTTTAAAGAATTTATTTGCAAATTATGTTGGAAAAAAAGTATTTGGTCAATAACAAAAGTTCATCTGAATACTTTGTTATATACCCTTTGTTTGCAATGACAGATGTCAAACGTTTTCTGTAAGTCTTCACAAGGTTTTCACACACTGTTGTTGGTATTTTGGCCCATTTCTCCATGCAGATCTCCTCTAGAGCAGTGATGATTTAAGGCTGTCGCAGGGCAACACGGACTTTCAACTCCCTCCAAAGATTTTCTATGGGGTTGAGATCTGGAGACTGGCTAGGCCACTCCAGGACCTTGAAATGCTTCTTACGAAGCCACCCAGGCGGTGTGTTTGGGATCATTGTCATGCTGAAAGACCCAGGCAGATTTCATCTTCAATGCCCTTGCTAATGGAAGGAGGTTTTCACTCAAAATCTGACAATACATGGCCCCATTCATTCTTTCCTTTACACGGATCAGTCGTCCTGGTCCCTTTGCAGATAAACAGCCCCAAAGCATGATGTTTCCACCCCCATGCTGTACAGTAGGTATGGTGTTCTTTGGATGCAACTCGGCATTCTTTCTCCTCCAAACACGACAAGCAGATATTTTGGTTTCATCTGACCATATGACATTCTCCCAGTCCTGTTCTGGATTATCCAAATGCTCTCTAGCAAACTTCCGACGGGCCTGCATATGTACTGGCTTAAGCAGGGGGATACGTCCGGCACTGCAGGATTTGAGTCCACGGCGGCGTAGTCTGTTACTGATGGTAGCCTTTGTTACTTTGGTCCCAGCTCTCTGCAGGTCATTCACTTGGGATTTTTGCTCACTGTTCTTGTGATCATTTTAACCCCACGGGGTGAGATCTTACGTGGAGCCCCAGATCGAGGGAGATTATCAGTGGTCTTGTATGTCTTCCATTTTCTAATAATAGCGCCCACAGTTGATTTCTTAACACCAAGCTGCTTACCTATTGCAGATTCAGTCTTCCCAGCCTGGTTCAGGTCTACAATTTTGTTTCTGGTGTCCTTTGACAGCTCTTTGGTCTTGGCCATAGTGGAGTTTGGAGTGTGACTGTTTGAAGTTTCCGGCAGGTGTCTTTTATATTGATAACGAGTTCAAACAGGTGCCATTAATACAGGTAACGAGTGGAGGACAGAGGAGCCTCTTACAGAAGAAGTTACAGGTCTGTGAGAGCCAGAAATCTTGCTTGTTTGTAGGTGACCAAATACTTAATTTTCCACCATAATTTGCAAATAAATTCTTTAAAAATCAGACAGTGATTTTCTGGATTTTTTTTTCATTTTGTCTCTCATAGTTGAGGTATACTTATGATGAAAATTACAGGCCTCTCTCATCTTTTTAAGTGGGAGAACTTGCACAATTGGTGGCTGAGTAAATACTTTTTTGCCCCACTGTGTATATATATATATATATATATATATATATATATATATATATATATATATATATATATATATATATATATATATATATAGTGGAAAGCGTAGACACAGACAGAACGACACCAGAATGTCCAAAACACACTTCTTTATTTATATTTTCCGCACCACAATGCCTTCAATCACCAACTCCCTTCACTGTCGTCTTCTTTCTCTTTCTCTCTCTCTCTTTTGACCTCCTCTCTCCTCCTCACAAGTTTCGTCTCCTTCTTCCCAACTCTGGCTTGTGTACTGGAGGGAGGCTTATACTTTTATTATGACCCGGATGAGCCCCAGGTGCTCCCCTTGACGTCAATTCCTGGTGTGGCGGAAGTGTCAGGAAAGCACCTGGAAGCACTCCGGGTGTCCTCGGAATTACTTCCGGCAGCACTTCCTGGTGTGGCGGAAGTGCTGCCCTCCAGGCTTCTCTAATTGTCCGGGCGCCCCCTGGCGGTGGCCACGTCCTCTCATACAGAGCATCCCAGCTGTGGCCCCCAAATAGCCCCGGGCAGCTGCCCTCTCATGGCCAAGGAGAAGTATTGTCCAACTCGGGGACTATCAGGTGTCCCAGCCGGGCAATGTTCCCGGTCATCTGTGACAAAATATATATATATGTATGTATGTATGTATGTGTGTGTGTATGTATGTATGTGTGTGTGTGTGTCTGTGTGTATATATATATATATGTATGTGTGTGTGTATATATATATATATATATATATATATATATATATATATATATATATATATATATATATATATATATATAGGCTGGGAGTCGATTAAAAACAATCACATAAATGTATGTAATTAATTTTAATTGACCTCCATAGCGTTTCATTTTATTCCAAAAAAACATGTAAAAAAGTAAATGTGTTACTTTTTTTTGGCATGAAAAATTACATATTTATTAAATCTCAAAAGTATAATGATAATACAAATGATAATACTTTTTATGAATAAAAATAATATGAAATGAACAATAGTAACAGTAATAATAATACTACTAATGATGCCAAAACAGTATATAATATCAAAATGAGTCCTTTGTGTGATAAATTTTAAAGCATGGTGATAGACATCAAAATAGATTAATTTTTACAAAAAAATAGGATTGAAAACAAATCAACCCCCACCCCTGAGAAAGAGAGCATGACCAACGGAGTAAAACTTAAAGCTTGTAAAAATACATAAATTGATGAGTTTAATAGGTGGATAAAGATAAATGGAGAAGAAAAAGAAATGGGAAGAGAAAATGCTTCCTCAGTGCTTTAAGAGCTTATTCTAAAATATTATTGATTAGATCCTGCCAGGTTTTGAAAAAGTTCTGCACAGAATCCTCAGAGAATTTGATTTTTTCTAATTTCAAATAATATAAAACCTCCGTTACCCACTGACTTAAAAGAAAAGAGGTAGGATCCTTCCAGTTTAGCAAATACTGTAGTAAAGGCAATCACAGTTTGTTTGTCCTTCTCCACTTTAAGCCCATCTGGAAGAACACCAATCACAGCTGTAGCTGTGACACCAAGGCTGTCTGAAAGGCACTTAAATTTTTTTATCCAGCATGATGTTAATTTGGTGCAGGCCCAAAACATGTGACCCAGTGAGGCTGGGACTTGATTGCAGCGTTCGCAGGTTGGATCTTGCCCTGGAAACATTTTGGAGAGTTTTAAGTCAGACAGATGTGCTCAATATATAATTTTGAGTTGAATAATTGTATGCTTTGCGCATATGGAGCTCGAGTGAATTCTCTGCATTGCTACCTTCCACTCCTTTTCTGATATGTTGAGTGCAACACCTTTGCTCTGGACATGCTAATAAAAGATCTCCGTAGCTGGTATCTCGCTTAAAAACTGACACTGTGCACTACTTGGATGGTTATTTTTCATTCTTTGCATGAATTAGCAAAGATACTGCAAGCTTGAATAAGGATAGGGATAATCATTACACTTTGTTTTGTAGAATTTTGTCATCATATTAGGGCAGTCAGCTCTGTCTGCTGGCTGGTAGACTGGTGAGTTAAATGCAGAGGTACTTGAGACTTATTTTGTTTTTAGTGCCACTTAAAAGTAACTTATTTAGCATTTAATGTGATATGACTTTGAATTGACCTTACAGAAATATGAAATGAAAAAAAGAGAGAGTATATTTTTTCCCTTCACAACTTATCTCTAGCATTGCACCAGGACTGCACCCCCTCCCCACACCATACCCCTGCACCTATGTCAGTACGTGTAAATCAAGAAAATGAACATCAGGGCTATATATTGACATGTGATGTATAGTTGTGAACCACATAATACAAAATTTTAAACCTTTTTAAAGGTAGTATATAAATACGGCACTGGTTGTGTATGTAATTATTTAGGTACACACTTAACTTTTTTGTATTATTTTTTTGTAATAAAAAAAAAAAAGACATGAAAATAGTTTTGTGTTTTTTTTCTTTTTACCATTGATGTATACTACTCTTTCCATTAACAGTGTATTATATCCAACAGGTCCATCTCGTCGTAGTGATCTTCAGTCACTCGCCTACTGCATGGTCAAATGGCTGTCTGGATCTCTGCCTTGGTCAGACATGGTGGACAAGCCATCAGCTGTGATGAGTGAAAAGGAGAAGTAAGTCACATACTGTAGTTTTTGTTCTGAAGCACTAGAAATAGAAAAAACAAAGTGTTTTATTTTTTTATTTTTTTCAAAAAATGTTTACTTTTGGTAACATAAGACAAATGTATAGTGTATGTTGTCCCCAGTAAATCCTAGTAACTTGGGATAGATCTTTTTAGATTTAGTCTTTAATAATAATACAAATTTATTAGAAAAGGTACACAGAAGTTAGACTTGTTAGGTAATTAAACATGTCTTCTTCAGCAGTGAAAATGTTTTGCCCCTAGTATGTTCAGTTCAAGTGAGAACAAATGTTGGCTTTTTGATTGGCTCTAAGACATATTATACGTCCACCTAAAGAAATTCATAGCAAACCTGTCAGTGAAAGTACCTGGAGCCAGTTAATCTTGGAAAGGTTTATATTTTAATTTTTAAACACTTTGTTGTTTCACTAAACAGCATTCAGTGCCATATTGTCTAAACACAGTAGGTCTGTGATAGCAGTCAGTCTTCCTGGAGTAGAAGTGCAATGTGTAAAAATTTTCCATTTAGGTCAAAAAGAACTTATAAAGAGCAACTAGAGAATCTAAAGTCCTATATCACCTTGACCTAGGACAAAAAAGAGAATAAATGGCCAACCAGGAAAGTAGAAGCCACTGTTCATTAAATACAGTGGAATGCAAACGTTTGGGCAACCTTCTTAATAGTCATTATTTTCCTGTATAAATCGTTGGTTGTTACGATAGAAAATGTCAGTTAAATATATCATATAGGAGACACACACAGTGATATTTGAGAAGTGAAATGAAGTTTATTGGATTTACAGAAAGTGTGCAATAATTGTTCAAACAAAATCAGGCAGGTGCATAAATTTGGGCACCGTTGTCATTTTATTGATTCCAAAACTTTTAGAACTAATTATTGGAACTCAAATTGGCTTGGTAAGCTCAGTGACCCCTGACCTACATACACAGGTGAATCCTATAATGAGAAAGAGTATTTAAGGGGGTCAATTGTAAGTTTTCCTCCTCATTTAATTTTCTCTGAAGAGTAGCAACATGGGGGTCACAAAACAACTCTCAAATGACCTGAAGACAAAGATTGTTCACCATCATGGTTTAGGGAAGGATACAGAAAGCTGTCCCAGAGATTTAAGCTGTCTGTTTCCACAGTTAGGAACATATTGAGGAAATGGAAGACCACAGGCTCAGTTCAAGTTAAGGCTCGAAGTGGCAGACCAAGAAAGATTTCGGATAGACAGAAGCGGCGAATGGTGAGAACAGTCAGAGTCAACCCACAGACCAGCACCAAAGACCTACAACATCATCTTGCAGCAGATGGAGTCACTGTGCATCGTTCAACCATTCAGCGCACTTTACACAAGGAGATGCTGTATGCGAGAGTGATGCAGAGGAAGCCTTTTCTCCCCACAGCACAAACAGAGCCTCTTGAGGTATGCTCAAGCACATTTGGACAAGCCAGCTTCATTTTGGAATAAGGTGCTGTGGACTGATGAAACTAAAATTGAGTTATTTGGGCATAACAAGGGCGTTATGCATGGAGGAAAAAGAACACAGCATTCCAAGAAAAACACCTGCTACCTACAGTAAAATATGGTGGTGGTTCCATCATGCTGTGGGGCTGTGTGGCCAGTGCAAGGACTGGGAATCTTGTCAAAGTTGAGGGCGCATGGATTCCACTCAGTATCAGCAGATTCTGGAGACCAATGTCCAGGAATCAGTGACAAAGCTGAAGCTGTGCCGGGGCTGGATCTTTCAACAAGACAACGACCCAAACACTGCTCAAAATCCACTAAGGCATTCATGCAGAGGAACAAGTACAACGTTCTGGAATGGCCATCTCAGTCCCCAGACCTGAATATAATTGAAAATCTGTGGTGTGAGTTAAAGAGAGCTGTCCATGCTCGGAAGCCATCAAACCTGAATGAACTAGAGATGTTTTGTAAAGAGGAATGGTCCAAAATACCTTCAACTACAATCCACACTCTCATTGGAACCTACAGGAAGCGTTTAGAGGCTGTAATTTCTGCAAAAGGCGGATCTACTAAATATTGATTTCATTTCTTTTTTATGGTGCCCAAATTTATGCACCTGCCTGATTTTGTTTGAACAATTCTTGCACACTTTCTGTAAATCCAATAAACTTCATTTCACTTCTCAAATATCACTGTGTGTGTCTCCTATATGATATATTTAACTGACATTTTTTATCGTAACAACCAACGATTTATACAGGAAGAAAATGACTAATAACAAGGTTGCCCAAACTTTTGCATCCCACTGTAAAAGTATGCATACCCACATCTAAGTTGTCAAAGTGTACCAGGATGACCCTCAATATTAATAATGTTTTTTAAGACAGAAGTGGAATTTCTTTATTAACCTGGGCCCTATTATATCTACATAAAATTGCATTCCACAGGAAGAATCTTCACCTAATGGCAAATATGGTTGTTGTACTGCCATGGCTTGGTAATGCAATGTTGCATCTGGGCTAGACAACCTGACGTCCATGAATATCCATCAGATCAGTGCTATTCTATATCAGCAGATTGTCAGACCAGCCTGTGTAAGCTGAAGTTCAGCTGATTTTAAAATTGCTACAATTCAATTAGCCCTGAAAATGTACCCTAATCATTTGTGTGTGACATAAAATTTGTGTTATTTGTTCACTAATGTGCCTTTTGAAAATTTCATAACATTGAATATAAGAAGTATGTAGTAAATAAGAAAAACATATAAGTGACAGATGATTTTTACAAGAAGTATACCAACAAAATCTCTAAGGTCCAAAGACCTTAGTCCATGAAGGACAATAATTTGTTTACCTTAATTTAGAATAATTATTAAAATACCTGCATCTGTAGGCCTGTTAGAATTCAAATTTGTGGAAAAGGATATAATATGGGCGTGCATTTTGACCATTTTTGATAATCATGTATCCATAAAAGTTAATGAACAGATATCTTGGTAAGACCCTGCCACCAGAAAAAAATGACTTTGGTTGACATTAAAGGCAACAATCACACTCTCTTCCCTTTCATTTAAATTGTTAAATAGAGAGGGATGTTTTTTCTGTTTATTGTGTTTGGATATTTGAAACCAAATGTAATTGCAATTTAATATTTACACTTTTCACTATTGTAATAAAACTTGCTCACATTAGCTAGTACTTTAATGAAATCAAAAACAACTGTAGCCTTTATTTATTTTTTCGATTTCATACAGCAGCATGGTTTACCCAGTATATTTTAACTTAGACTGTGCAGGTCCTATATATAAAGTGTGTGATTCTCATACTGTAATCCTGCACAAAAATTCAAGCCCTGGCAAGGTAAATTAAATGGCCCTTGTGCAGTATAATATTTTTTTCCATTCAAAAACATTTTTCAATCTATATACAGTATATGAAATGCTAAGGACTGTCATGATTACTCACAAAGTGCAAAAAAAGATCAGGGACATCTGCTGAGCATGAAGCAAATTTCAGAGGCCAATTACACGATAGGAAAAGGAATGTTAACAGCAGCTCATATGCACATATGGTGCAGCAACCTGTTGGTACTTGTGAAACTTGATCTTGATTGTAATTGAAAGCTTATGATCTGATATGTACTGGAAAATCAGAAGTATGAGGTTGTGACAAACTCAGAAGAGTAAAATGATCTACAAAATGAAAAGGCAAAAAGAAAAGTGGCGCCATCTGCTGGGCGTCTTGCTGATGGGTGAAAAAGTTTATTATAATAAAAGCATGATCCTTGCAAGCCCACCTATTGATAATTCCGCAGGAAATGCTACATTCAAATTCATGATCAAGCATAAATATTGTGCTTATTGATCACCAACCAAGACAAAGAACTTCATAATTTGGAAAAGGAAAAAGAAGAGTGGCGACATCTGCTGATCATCAGGCACATCACAAAAGACGCTTAATACAGGGTACAGAACGAGAACAAGATGATGACAAGGTGATCACCACTGTAACCATTGTGAATCTGTATTTTTTTCATGGTGAAAACAATACTGTTTTGCTATAATAGAAAAATCTCGTTTGAGGACTTAAGGTCCACATGTTTCCTAGTATGTTTGAATTTAACTAGTGAAATTCAGTCTGGCAACTCTATTAACTAGTGTTTCTAAACTGTTGTTTACAGCTTCATTTTTGAGGCAGTAGCTAACTCTACATGTTGCTATTCTAACCTCTTAGTGAGGACTTTATAATGAAGCTTATCATGACTCTTTAATTTTCTAATTTCTTAAATTTCCACAAAGCTAAGGAGCAGTGTCTGCCTTATTGATAGTTTCTGTCACTTCTGGTATTTTGTCTGCTCTGAGTAATATGAAATAGAAATGTTTAAATTTGTTAATCTGTTTTTATCCCCTCAGTCTGTTTCACTTTGCATGTCTGCATATCATGCATATCATGTTTAACATTTTAATTGTGATTTATGAATGGTTCTTTTAAGAGAACATTAACATCCTTAGCATTAGACCCAAGCAGCACTTGGGCTATAAAACCAGTGCTAAAAGCGTTAGTCCTCAGTGTCACTCAGGCAACAGTATAGCTGCGTCTCAAGTAAGACCTGAGGTTTACTGGCCTTTAAAACTGCCCACAGCATTAGTGCTAAGGGTTACACAGTCAGTGGTATAGGCATGATGTTTGCAAGTGTCAGGCCTGAGCGTTACCTTAGCAACGGTTTAGACACAACTTCTTCTAGCCTTATAATGGCGTCTTGTAAGAAACGCCTCTCATCAACAGTGATTACGAAGTGAATCTGTCTTCAGGCAGTGAAATTAAAAGTGATTCTGGGAATCCAAAAGTGACACTCGAACATGTGCAGTGTGCTGTTCTTTTTTTATTCTTCTTATTATTAATCATTATTATTATTATTTGTATCATTATTATATTTTCTACACTTCTGACTTTGTACTCTTAGTGTTTTGCACATTTTATAGTAGAAGGATAAGATTTAATAAAAATGTAATTTTTCAAGACAAAAAATGCTAACTTTTTACATGTTTTTTTGAGAAAATGTAATGTTGAGAAGTCTAATAAAATAACCTTTTTACTTTTCAGTGTGCAATCAGAGTGGCAGTATTTAGTCTCCAAGTGACCTTTGGTACTTCTGCCAACCTTCACCTTTTAAGGCCAAGAATTTACTGTATGCCCAACCTCAGAAATTATGTAGTAGCGTTAGACGTTTTACTTTGGTGTAGATTAAACATTTGCAATAAATTATCATTACATACCTCTACTTCCACTCTGCTCTGTGTTCTTTAGAAAATTACCCCTCTTGATGTGCAACTTTGTGCAGTGTTTTGTGCTTAGTTGTCAAAATGCACACCACATCATTGCCATTTTGTTAAAATTTGAATAACACAATTTGATTACATAGCTAACTTCAGGCTTTTCAAGACCGAATTATCTGCAGTGCATATTATATTTTATCTTTATAAATGTTTTTCAGTTCATTGAATCCATTCTTATTATTTCATGTACAGTTGTATGATTGCCTTTAGGTGGTTAGTATTGAATCCTGAGAGTCCTGTGATAGACTCCTAGCTTTGGCATAGTCTGTATGGAGTGTAAACATTCTGTCTGTCTACATCTGTTTTTCTCCAGATCTTCCAAGCATGTTAAGTTAATTGGAAACTCTAAGCAGGTTTCATATTTTTACTAAACCATATTTTTAATGATATTCTGTGAACAATGATATGCAAAGTACTGCGGATTTTATTACAGCAATGTAAAAATGTGCAAAATACTGTAGGGTAAAATAAAGGTGGATCGAAGCTGTCAGGTGTCCTAGGCGTAGAAATGTGGGACACCATCCTGAGTTCATCATATACAGGAAGTGTATAATTGATACCTTCTGATATCTGAATGACTTTTTTATGTCACATATAAGCATAATTGTGGTGTTCTTCTGCCTAGAAAAGGTTTAAGATATGTTATTTTGACAGTATAGATCAATTTTCATTATATTTTATTATTTTTATATCCTTTGTAGATTCAAGACCAACATCCAGGGATTCTTCAATAAACAATTTCGAAAGGGTAAAATTCCAGGTATCATCTTAGCAGAGAACTTCACTTTTTACAGACAACTATGGAGCTCTGAACAGACGTGGAATAATTAATTGCAACACCTTATTTGTGCCTTTATGCTAGTAAAGGGTATTTTAGAGTTTTATGCAGTTTGAAATGCCTACATTTATTGAAGTTTTGAACTCAAAAAGATTTAGTACTACAGAAAATGCAAGTGTACCTTGTGAGCATAGTAATTTTTCGTTTCCTTCCGCAATGATTTTTATAAATTGTTATGAATATTAGTTGCACTTTATGCTTCCTTCGTGGCAATTGTTAGACCCGTCTTTGACAATCAAACTGTGTGATATAAGTTGAAGGTCCTTTGAGATTTATCATTTGATATTTTTCAAAGATGATAACATCAATATCTATAACATTTGGGATGTTACACCTGAAATGTTAAATACAATATCAGTTATTGTTTTTTCAAAAGATGGCATGGCGGTACATTGGCAGTGCTGCTGCTTAACAATGAGGAGGCCAGGATTCACATCCCAGTGTTCCCTGCATGGAGTTTGCATTTTTTCCCTCTGTCCTTATGTTTTTCCTCCGGGTTCTCCAGTTTTCCCCAGAAGTACAAACACATGCAGGATAGGCAGATCAGTGTTGCTAAATTGGCCTTTCAGTGTGGGTGTGTTCACTCTATAATGGACTGGCACCCTGTCTGGGGATGTTTGGATGCTGGCTGGGATATGTTCCAGCTTTCTTGCTCAGGATAAGCAGGTTTAGAAAATGGAGGAATTTTGTTTTCCAATAGGTGTTTAATATTATCAGCAATCAGAACTGAAAATATTGGTGGCATGGTGGTGCACTGCTTAATGGTTTCCTGTCATGGCCCCTGACCCAGCCACACACACCCTCACAGTGTCAGCACTGATTTTTTTTTCCATGGTTAACTGGAGACTCTAAATTGTCCTGATACAACTAAGGGTGTTTGTGTGTGTGTGTGTGTGTGCAGACATACTTGAGCTTGACCTGTAGTGCTTTGATTGACCAATCAGGGGCAAGAGTTGATGCTTATAGGGTAGTCTGTTGCCATCACCATCTTGAACTGGATTAAGTCGGTTCAGAGAACTGACAGATGGAAAACTGTTACATTTTCTGGTGCATAAATAGCCCTGATGTATTGTAATAAATAAGGCATCTGTAATTTAAGTGTACAGTTTGTAACCCTGAATATAGACATCTTTGTGTCTCTATTGGTATGAAATACCAGTTATTATAGAAATAATACATCATAAAAATTGCAGCATAAGAAAGAACATGTAAACACAGGTCTTAATGGCCAAAAAGGAAAAAGGAGCTCAGAGGTATAATGTGTTTTCATGCTTTTTCCTTTTCTTCCTTATCAATTTTGGCAGTTTACTGCTGTTTTATAATTATTTGTTTATCATTATATCTTCTATGGAAGACAGACATAAGTGAAAGCCACATGTTTTTTTCAGTTTCTAGTTGTATTCTTTGAATGAATGAGAATTAACAAATAAATACAGGCACACACACATATATATATATATATAAATAGAGGAGGGATACTAACATAATATTTAATGAACAATAACCCTCTTACTTACTCCACAAGTAGCCTGATATTTGCTTATGTCTCTTTAGGTTTTAAATACCTGCCGTGAGTTCTTACCACTTTGGTGTCCTACAACATTTAGTGTTGCTTTTTCTCTCCCGGCTTCCTGCTTGAGTTTGTGAGGCCACTTTAAATATGCTCTCTTAATTGATGACACGGGAGTCATTTCACTCGGGCCAATTGTTGTCTAAATAACTGTAGGCAGCCATAAACTTCTACGTCTTGGCATCTCCTATTTTCACTATAACTCTTAACTGTCAAATTCATTTAAATTGACAGTTGTCATTAAAATCACTTCCACAGTCTGCCCTTCAGTTTATACATCCTGACTTTCCTATTTGTCATCGAAGAATGAAAGAAGACTAAAGATAGCCTACGCCAGACCCTTGGCACACCGTTCTTGGTTCACTGTCCCCCTGTGATTGTAAACAGCTGTGCTGTTGCCCCCTCATTTATGGTTTCACCAGTGCTTCCTTCTGCACTGATTGTCCCTACTAACCTTAATGGCTTATACTATATTTAGTTAAATGTAAATATGTTTATTTGTATGTATTAATATAATGGCTGTGGCTGCCTCTTAAATGTCTTTCCAAATGCATCAAATAATAAAATGCTTAATTTTCTTACGTTTCTTAATTTTCCTGTGTGTGGATTGTACATACACCCTTGAGTAAAGTAATGCAAACAAAATATTTAATATTTGTAGCTTAATGAATGAAAATAAATTCTAAAATCTGTGCAACAGTCTGCTTTTGGATATCTTTTCCTCTGAAGATGTACATAAACCAATCTGGAAACATTATAGCACTTTAATGAAATCATTTCTCTGTTTTGAGTTGGGTAAATTAAGTAATTGCATTCAACTGTTAATGAATATAATTGAATCTTTTTTTAAAAATAATCTTTACCTTTTTTGTTTCCTTAAACAAAAAAAAGATAGCATGTAGTTCACACACCTGAGATTCGGAGCTTATGTAATTTCAGTTTGTGAGGCGAATTTCATTCTCAAAAACCTTTTGTCTCTGCTCAAGGTGTGTTGCAAGAGTACATGGAGCAGGTGATGGTGCTGGAGTACACGCAAAAGCCCAATTATAAAGAGTTGAAAGATCTAATGAGAGGAGGCTTGCAGGAATTGGGGTTCAACAAGGAAAATTCAATTGATTTCTAGTGTTCTAAAGGTATGTTCATCCTCCATTTGAACTGAATTAAGACAAGTTTGCAAAACAAAGGGTATGGCTCCACAAGAGCATAGAGTTGAATGATATACAGAGCTTTACTAGAAGACATCCTGACATTCTCAAGTGTAGGATATAAAAAATAATTAAAGCTACTCTCCATTTCAATATATTATAGTTGTACCTTGCAATTAAACATATTTGTTTCTAGTCTCACTGATGCAGAAACATCAAATAGAATAATTAGTACATTAATACAGTGCACAAGGCACATGTTAGCAAACAAAGCAAGACTGTCACATTTTAAAAGTATGGGCTTCATCTCAACCACAACCCTACACCAATATAAGCAATTAGAACAAACTAACATTTCATTTAATAGTTTGAATTCTAATGATATGATAGAAACTAATTTTTTAGAAATCAGGGTGGCTTGCATTTCTGTTTCAAGAATCTTAATATCTGTGCTAGAAAATTTAACATGACTTTTTACCAGTACTACAGAAGTCCCTGTTTGGTAGCCTGTTTGGAGGTATTCAGTGCCGTAAATGTGTCTCATGATTGCCTGTTGGGTTGTGTTGGAGTGTCATTAATGAGCTAAAACACTCCTTCTGCATTGTTTTTGGTAGTTAAACTATACTTAATATTAAACTTTGGAAATAAATTACCTTAAGTAGCTAATGCTTAATTCCTCTACCAGTAGAATTTTCATAGTGATGCAGTCCTTGTAATTGGGTGATACAGTGGATTAAATTTAAAATGGCTGATACTGTATTTTACAAATATTTTTGTCATTGCATTCTGGTCTTTTGCAAAGTGTCACCTCGCATAAAAAAATGTAACATTTAGAAAAAGTTATTGTTTGTTTATCAGCATAGCGTAATTTGTGAATTTGTTCTTATTCATTTTGTCTCTCTTTTTGTTTATAGCTTCTGGAAGTTGGATTTTGTATTGATGGAACATTGTTTTTATATCATTCACCCTTCTGTTTCTAAAACCAAATGATGTAGTTTGTTGACAAAATTAAAATGTATAATTTTGCATTAGCCAACATCGACAGTAAGAGAATTATGTAATATGAGAAGCACTGCACGCTTATTGTTACTTAGATAAATTTAAGGATGTTTTAAAATTAATATTTTTAATATTATTTTAGCATGCAGTTATTTTTTTCTGAAAAGCTTGAATGGAAGTGGATGTTCTACACTTAAAGAAATTCTTTTTAGTCACTGATTTTAATCTCTTATAGACCCTGATAGCAGAACTGTATATATATATATATATATATATATATATATATATATATATATATATATATATATATATATATATATATATATATATATATATATATATATAAAAAAATTTTGCGCAGAAGCTGCTGACCAGGAGCCATTATTCAGCAGTTGCTCTTCTTCCTTTAAATGTGAATGATGGTCAATGTAAACTACAAGAGACTGTGACAGTTGGGGGATGGAGGTGGTTGAAAGGGTGCATACTGTAGATGGAAGAAGTCTCTCTCTATTTTATTTTAGTTTCATTTTTCTCAAAGCACTCCATACTGGTATGTCAGGTTACTGAGCCAGATAACAGCATAATTAGCTTGGCATATAATGACTGAGCCATGGTATACAAGTTTATTAACAGCTGTAGAGCAATGTGAATGTGTGCTACTGTATCTAAATCTACATGGCTAATACTCCCCCTTATGTATCTGCAGGGCTGATTTGTAGATTTTAAAAAATAAATATTCTGTCTTTATACTACTGAGATGTGTTCTGTGTTGCTGAAGTTTTCTTTTTCTGCCAAGATTTATTTTCTCACTTATATGTACAACAAATTTTAAATAAATTTAGTGTTTAAAATGTTTCTTTTCTGTTTATGTTTATAGTGGGCAATTTACCATACAATAGAAAAATTTAAATATATTGCTGTAAAATATGAATTCTTTGAAAAAAGATTTGCTTGGTTGTCATGACCCAGCATATCATACCCCCACACACACACACCCTTTATCAGGGTGTTGCTTCATTACTTAAACTTAATTTTGTTGTGTATTTTCAAACTATTTAAAACATATCAGTACTATGACTACTGCTGCCCTGTCAATCACTTGTTTCTGTTTCTTTTACTTTACATTTCTTTTTAGACAAGATAAGGTCCATTCAGGTGTGGCCTCATGTCTAACCTGAGACAAAGTGAGTAAGGAGGCCATTTCATTGTACTGGTCATTTGCCTGTTCCCAGTTTCACTTTCTGTCCTGCAGTAATTTACCAGTCAGTGTTTAGACAGTTGAAATCCAAATGTCTTTGTTTTTGCATGCCATTGTATTTCTTTTTCACCTTATAGTGAGTTCAGATGTCAACTTCTTCTACTTCTCATTTTCTTTTTTGAATAATGTATAGCCCCTTATGTTATATGTGTGCTGCTGTTCCACAGTTATCATGGTCACAGACTAATGTTGGTATTTGATACGCTACTATGTATTTTTTTTCAAATGCTTCTCCCTTTAAGTATCTCCTGAGTAGGTGAGTTTTCAGCACTGGTCTAAAGCACTTCAGACTACTGTTTTTCATTTTCTTCCTCATGGAGTGATGTGGCTGCAAACTCCCCACGTCCTCTTAGTACCTGCATTATGAGACACCTCGAAAAGGCAGATCTCAGGGCTTTGGTGGTAAACAAGAGGAGACCATTAAGTCGGACTTGTCTAGTCAACTAATAGCTACATTGGCCCAACATGTCATCCTGTTCAGACGCTGTACAGGACTAATCTAAAGCCTGCACCATATTACATGCTTGGATAGCTTGGGAAATGGTAATCAGAATGTGCATGGCCTCCCCATGAAGTTTCTTTCTGTAAGTAAACAGTTTATCTTTTATGCAGCAGAAGAGACAGTTGAGTTATCCAGAATGTTGTGAAAGCATCTTACTGAGAATCTCTGAAAATTGCATGAACTTCCTGAGGACCACACTAGGGAAAAAAGAAGTAATAAGAGGCAATCCAACTTGGCTCCTCTAAATTAAAATACACAAAAGAAATTCAACAGGATTTGTTTTGCAACTCCAAGTCATTCTTCTTCTCCACTGCCTGTAGTAAAATCCCAAGCGGTGACATTAAATAATGTCATGCTGGCACTAACAAAAACTTTTTGCCTTTCATTTTGGCAGAACAAATCAGTTAGCTCAGCAGGATGCAGTCTTTGTTTTGGAAGGAAGGACAACTTTTACAGTGTAGGTGCCTTTATTTCCTGCTTTTTATTATGAAACACTTTTGTGAAACCCAGTTCTCTGATGTGTTTTGTCACAAAAGTTTCCTAATAAGCCAAAGTGATAATAAAAATGCATATGTCCCAAAACCAGCTTGTTTAACATTTCACAGTGAATTTCTTAAAAAGGAGGCAAGAGAGTGGTTCACTGCAGAAGAGTCAGCAGAGGGAAGGCACAAAGCCAACTTTGTTGCCTGGGCTGCAGATTACAGTGACCATGCCTGCCATCCGCCACAAAAGACCAACGTGCTGGGACTGTGCAGGTCTCACTTGTTGACTGAGTGAAGAGGAGCGGACGCTCAGAGGCTCATTCAGCGGGAAGCAGCTGACTTGTTTCCTGCCTGCATGTGGGCTTGCTGTCTCTGCATGTCTCATAACCCGATGCGTTTGCCTGCATTGCTTATGAAGCAATTTTTTTCAGTTGCAAAACCTTTTAGACTATAACTGATAAAAAACAAAGGTCGAAAAACAGTTTTCAAACAAAGCGTTTACACCCAACCTGTCATTCCTCTTAGCTGGCTTGGTGCAGCTTAGTTTTCATTGATGTTGACCAGTAGAGAAAGAGCTGGCAGAGCTGTGACTTGACCAATGGCACCCACCACATCAATCCTTGGCTGACTTGTCTGGTCTTGACTTCATTACCTTCTTGGCTGGCACAGTGAAGTGGTTGGTTATGCTGTTGTCTTACAGGTCACGTTGAAGCCCATTCATTGCCTGTGTGGAGCTCTCCCTGTGTCCGTTGGAGGCTATCACCAGGTACTCTGTGTGTGTGTGTGTGTGTTGTTGTTTCTTTTTTTACTTCTCAGTGCCCTCAGATTATTAACTTCCTCCTTGTTAACCCCAAGCGCCTCTCAGGCTTGGAATTCTATGTAAAAACATTTAACCCCGAGTCTTTTTCAAATTAATCTTTTAATGTGATATGAAGCGTTAAGTTCAAAATACTCTCGGGACAGAATACTTACTGCCATCTTGTGGAAGAAATAACATCAATACTGCAAGAAAAACAAGAACATGAATTGTTCTGCCACTCTGTAGTAACTCAAATATTCATGAGTGTGGATGGGCCTTCAACCAAAACACAAAATGGTGTGTAAATGAGAAGCTGTAGACCCAGTTTTAGAACAAACTGGAAGTGAACCATTAGTTGAATCAAGCAGTAGTGAAGACAGTGTGGAATGGTCATCAGATAGTGAAACTGATGCATACAGCACGGTATAATTGAACTGCTGTGACATGCCTGTTACATTCGGTCCTGTGAAGGTTCACTGTGGTGCAAGTAAGTATGGGGCATAAAGGTGAAATTATTACGATCAACTAGAAGGACAAGACAGTCATTAGCCCCCCAAGCACTGTTCACGATGCAGCAGCTGTCAGGAAAATGTGGAAGTAACAAAGCCTTGTGCTGTTATAGCCTACAATAACACAAGGTACGTGTCGCTTGTACGGATCAGACTCTTATATTCTACTCTCTTAGGCACAAGAAACTTAAAAAAGGTATAAGAAAGGTGCATAAACACACTTCTAGTGTCCAATTGTGACATTGGGCTGTACATTGGTGACTGCATGTTACACATAGGACATGTACTCAATCTGTATCAGTACAGCAGTGGACATTAGACATACCTTTCCTACTCTGTGGTGACATTCAGGTATTTACATGTTTCTGATGAACATAATTTAAAAAATTTCTTGTTGAAAAATTCAACAATTATGGCTCATTTTTCAGGAGGTAAACATAACATTAAAGAGGCTAAAAAGAAAACTGAACTAACCCGTTGACACAGGTATTCAGAACCTTAGCTGTGATGTTCCAATTCTGTTGATCATCATTGAGATGTTTCTGCACCTTGTTTGTGGTTTACCTGTGGACAGTTCAATTGATTGGACAAGATTAGGAAAGGTACATGTCTATCTTTAGAAGGTCCCACAGCTGAACTATACCCAAGTTATGAGGTTGAAGGAATTGCCTGCAGAGCTTAGAGATAGGATTGTGTCAGGGCATTGATCTGGGAAAGGCTACAAAAAGGCCTGCAGCATTGAAGGTTCTCAAAAGCACAGTGACCTTCATAATTCCTAAATGGAGAAAGATTGGACCAACCATGACTGTAATTAGAGTTGGCCACCCGGACAACCTGAGCAGTTGTGGAAGAAGGGCTTTGGTAAGAGAGGAGAGGTGACCAAGAACCCGATGTTCACTCTTGTCAAGCTCCAGGGAACCTTTGTAAAGATGTCAGAAACTTTCAGAAGGACAACCATTACTGTAACACTCCACTGAACTTTGTGACAGAGTGACAAGACAGAAGACTCCCCTAAGTAAAAGACACATGGAAGCCCACTTGGTGTTAGCAAAAAGGCACCTAAAGGATTCTTAGACTGTGAAGAACACGATTCTATGGTCTGATGAAACCAACATTAGAGTCCTGTCTGGAGGAAACTGGCGCCGCTCAACACCTGTGCAATACTAGTGGTGAAGCATGGCGGTGGCAGGATCATGCCATGGGGTTGTTTTTCAGTGGTGGAGACAAGGAGACTAGTCAGGGTTGTAGGAAAGTACAGAGTGCAGAGAGATTCTTAATGAAAATCTTCACCAGAGTGCTGTGGACCACCGACTGGGCCATAGATTCACCTTCCAACAGGACAATTACAATGAGCACAAAGCAAAGACAACACAGGTGTGGGGATGTCTTTGAGTGGCCCAGCCAGTGACTGGACTTGAACCCATTTGAACATCTCTGGAGAGACCTGAAAACGGCTGTCCACTAACAGTCTACAACCTGACTAAGCTTGAAAGAATCCAGTCATGACAGAGATAATCTGAAATTGAAGCTAACATCAGAGCATTGGATAGCAACAGTCCTTAAAAGAAGATGCACAAAAAACACAGGAAGAACGTGCAAACTCCAAATAACAACAGTTTGCTTTTGTAGAGCACAAAAGAAGAAAAGATAAGAGTAGGTGAGAAAAGCCTGCCATTGGAGATGATGGAGGGAGATATTAAAAATTTAAGCGGTCATTGATAGAGACCTGGAGAAATGTGTAAATTCAGGCTGAAAATGAGCTTAGCTTCTTCTCGTTTTCTTTGAAAAGTGTCTTTGAAGTCCTGTGGATGAACACAAACAGAGAGCTCAGTGTGAAGTGCTCTACAATAAGCTTTGTGAGGTCTTTGGTCCTGCTGGCTTGAATTTGAAACGGTCTTCTAGCCGTCTCCCTGTTTCACTCGTGTACTGTAGATGGCTGGACACGTCCTACAAGACATGTGGTAAATAAGATTTTCAGAGTGGCAACAGGCCCATTGTTTAATGTTGAATTTTCATGAAGAACAAGATACAAGAATATCTGCATGTGACACAACGGCTCCTGTTACAACTCAAAGTGCCTGGTGCAGAATGTGGCTCTCCTGTGTGAAGTGAGCTGTGGATGACAAGTTTGTGTCGATGAGGTGGTCGGAGAACGGAGATGAGTGGAAGGTTAGGGAAAAGGCTTCTGTGGCAGGACCAGTCTGCTTGATGACCTGTGGGAGAGATGTTTGTTAGAATCCATTTATGTTCATCGGTTTGTAACTGCTTTGTTTTGCAGTGTGTTTGCATTAATCTGTATCTTAATATGTGCACATTATTAAATGAGTAATTTGGAAAGTTTGTAATTGCATTTTCCTTGTGAATTTGTTACATATAAAAGTTATGTTAGGTGGTCTAGTTGCCTCCCAGAGTATAAAGCAGTCAAAATGAATGTTGGCACCCATGCGTGTCAGAGGGTCATCTTCAGGGCTCATCAAAGCACTTGTCAGAAAAGAACATTTTTTTGTACGACGGGTGGTTTTCATTTTCTTGCACACAAAATCATGTAAATAATAAATATAAAAGCCAATAGATGGAGGGGTAATGGGCAACCTTGGTTAAGATCGGGGTTATCAGTGAAAAGGCAAATTTGTAGAATAATTCTGTTACTGGTTATTGTTGCTGAATGTCGATATTTACCTGTCTTGCAAAAGAGTCACCTGCTTTGCTTGCTGTCTCATCACCATACAATGCTGTGACACAGAACTGCCTGCCGCCTCTGACAATGAACATGTTCTGGGGACACTGCTGTTAAGCAGAGGAAACCGGCATGCGCCATTGTTTAATCGATCATCATCTAGGCGGAAACTGAAGCAGTTCAGGCCATAGGATGGTGTGAGACGGCAGACGGTGTAGAGAGAGACAGTCCACCGAGAACGATGTCAAGATCACTCGCACGGAGTACTGGCACTCGCAGGCAGACAAGAGTACACATGGACGGTGACACCTACCTCCGGGGGGAAGACACCGTTTCGCCAGAAAGACGCCGGTTGTGAGTCCAGCGAGACAAAGGGAAGATTTCTGAGAGAACCGAGCGAAGCCAATGGACGAGAAGTCAGCAAGACGAGGTACCTGAAAGTAAAAGAGAATACTCTGTACACGAAGAAGAGATGTCAACAGGGATATCGTCAAGTTAGCATGACTTCTGTTTGGGAAACATGCATTCGGTGAACAGAGTGTTTCAGTGGGACAACTGGAAGATTACTGGAATTGTTGTGGTAAGTCAGCTTGCAACTTGGACTTGACACCACCAAAGGTCGTATCTCCACTGTTATGTTTACGGACTTTGGGAGTGTGTACTGTGTGCTCTCTTTTTAAAAGGTTCTCGGATTTTATATTGTCTGGTGTATTACAACTTACTGTTGTTTTTCTTGAAATTGCTGCTGTGTCTTTCATTGTGTGTTTACTCACCGCCCAATTTAAAGAAACTTGTGTGTTATTATCTTTACATTTCAAGATTTCCTCGACTCTTAATAAAACTGGGTGGTGTAGCTGGATATGTTAACTTTGTTTAGGTTCGATTACCTAGAAGTGTGACCCCGTCACACACTACCACCCCAGGACACGAAGGGGATGCTGTTGCTGATGGTATTGTCTCTTTTTTCACTCGAAGCTCTGAGAAGATGCCTAATGCGGGCAACTGACTCCGCCCCCTTCGGTCCAGGGACTATAAAGCTGAAGTGCTCCCAGAAGGAGGCGTCTCATTTTGACGACGAGCAGGCCGCTGGACGTAGGTCCAAACCTAAAGCCATGACCGCTGTACAGAGCTTGACTCACCCTTATTTTGGGCCGCTTCATCCTACTAGCTGTTTTCTTCTTCTTTTCTGCCACTATGCGCCCGTTTATTTTGTCTGACCACACCATTATTAAAAGGGGTGATGCAGTTGGTACCCCATTTTTTTCTTTGGACTCGACTGTGCCCTCGGTTAATGTGAATGTAAAAGAAAAGCCAGGCCGTCCATTACAGAGGCTCTCATACTGTGTGTTCGCCCTTTGGCTTGTCCTTTCCTTCATTTTAAAAGGTACCAGTGAAAACCTTCCTCCTCAACTCTGATTGGAGTCGTCATTAGCCTTCTGTGTCCTCCTCTAACCTAACAAGCACAGCTTTGAAGGTTTTCTTCCTTAGAGGAGCGTGGTTTTTAACATGAAGCTGATCTTTCTCAATTGCTGAAAGCAGTTAGCATTAACTCCTTACGTTGTATCAGGGTTAGCGGATCGCAGCCATGCTGGCACAATGACACTGTGGGACACCTAGAAGCCTTCAATGTTGAAACCAAGAACTCATGTCTGTTGGCTTCTTTTGACTTGTACCATGGAGAG
Organism: Polypterus senegalus; assembly: GCF_016835505.1. Lineage (NCBI taxonomy): Eukaryota > Metazoa > Chordata > Cladistia > Polypteriformes > Polypteridae > Polypterus > Polypterus senegalus. The sequence continues at coordinate 43,647,170 of NC_053162.1, forward strand.
AAAGAATTCGTCTTACCAGAAAACATTTGTCAACTGCTCGTAGGGCTGTTCGATATAACGATATATATCGGATGACAATATGAAAACGTCTATCGCTGCACATTACGCTATCGTTTGTTTCGTGGTGTCGCAAAATAAACTGTTTACGGCAATATTTTTTTCATTGTTTTGATGGCCACCACGTGGATGCAGACACACTAGCATGGCTGATGAAGACGAGGCAACACCAGGTAGCTCCACACAGAAGGACCTTGTTCCTAAACGAGGGGCTACCTCTGTAGTATGGAGATGGTTTGGACTTGAAAAGTCTGACACGGACCAGAAAACGGTACTGTGCAAATTATGCTGCAAACCGATCGCTACCACAGACTCCAACACGGCAAACCTCTTCTACACCTCCGCAAAAAGCACGTGAGCGAGCATGCAGAGAGTTTACAACTGAGAGGCAGGCCACATGGATATTACAGTTGTAAAGGTACTATTTAAACGAGCATGTTAAAAGCTTGGAAGATTAATTGCTACCAAAACAATTTGCTTAAGGCATAATTTTCCCTGCAGCGTTTGCTGTCAGCGTTAATCTTGTTAAAATTACGTTTACGCCACAACTGCATTAACACGGCAAATCTGCGTTAACTAGTTACCGCGGATCGCCCCGTGCTTGGGGCTGCACGGCATCAACAAGTTAGCGCCGTCCAGTCCCACGCACGGGGCGATCAGCTGTAACTAATTAACGGAGATTTGCCACACTACGATGTGCAAATTAACATTTTACTAGAATGTAGCCTAAAAAATATTATATTTAATATTATATATTTAATATATTTTTGTCGTAAGCCTTATTGCTGCTACAGTTTGAAGTACAATGTTTACATTTGGTTTTGACAGTTAATGTTAGACTTGTATTTATTTTGTTTAAAGGGTTTATTGGCCTTATATAGTTTAGTTGTCAGTGCTTTGATCCTTTTATATTTAATATATGTTGTGAGAGTTATTGCTGCTACAGTTCACATTTTGTTTATGTCAGGCATTTTATATAGCAGTATTTTATATTGGGCCTTTAGTAATTTGTTTTTGAAAAGTGTTTTATATTTGATACATTAACATTTTATGTTTACATTCTAAGTCAAACATTTGCTCAAATGTTCTAAATAAAAGAACAGAAATAATTACAAGTTGAGTACTTCTCATTTTTGATTTTTTTAATTTAAATGAAAAAAAAGGAGTGGTGATTATATAAACTATTCACTGAATACAAAGAAAATGTACTATATCGTGATATCGGGATATGAAATGAAATATCGGGATATAAGATTTTGGTCATATCGCACAGCCCTAACTGCTCGCTTGTCCATTCCTTGTAGTTTCTGTAAATTAATACGAACCGTGGCCACCCACACAATGCTCAACAATCTGGACAGCAGGGATAGGAGTTCAACCCAGTCATGTTAGAAATACAGTAAGTATCTCTCTCTATATACAGCATATATATATATATATATATATTGTGAACGCTGGCCCCGGCACAGACAGACGGACGGACAACATGTTTTTCACCCAACACACTGTTTATTTACACTATGTACAATCCAAAGTCAAAAGTCACGTGCACTCACACCCCAGTGCCTCTCGCACCGAATTCCCCAAAAGTCCAGGGCCCACAGTCTCTGTGCCTCTTTTCTCCTGGCTCCTTTTATGGGAACCCGGATGGGCTCCAGCTGCTTCCTGGCCCTTAATGTTGGCCACACCCCTGTGTGGCGGAAGTGCCGGCTGCGCACCCGGAAGCCGTCCGTGTGTCCCCTGTCGTCTTCCCCCAGGAAGTGCCGGGCTCCCGGGATAAATAGGCACTGGGGCGCCGCCTGCCGGTGGCCACGGGTCCCTACAGGGCTGGGCTTCCAAGCCCTCCACCCGAGGCCTCCTGCATAACCAGGACGGACGCCCCCTCTCGGTCTGGAGGAGGCACACACCCTCCTCTGGTCCTCCAAGGTGTCCCGGCCGGTCTCAATCCCTGGCCAAAGACCACACGGGGTAAACCGGCATCGGGGCACCGCCTGGCGGTGACCACGGGTCCCTACAGGGCTGGGCTTCCAAGCCTTGTACCCGTGGCCCCCAACATAACCAGGACGGACGCCCCCTCGCGGTCTGGAGAAGGCACAAGCCCTCCTCTCGTCCTCCAGGGCTGAAGCCCGGCCGGGAAGCACAATATATAAAATCCTAAGCCTAAAAGTGCAACGATTTTATGTGACATTTTTATGTCACTTTTCTGTAACACTTTAAGTCGGGCTTGTTTTAAAACCTACATATATATGTTTGGTATCATTCTTTTCAGAATTTATCGAACTTTAATGTGATATTGTTAGATTTTCAGATTCTTATTCCATTTTTAAATTATAAACTAAAAAATAACAAGAACTCACATTCCACGAGACGAGACTTAACCAAGAGTGCCAAGAGATTTAACCGCACCTGGGGCTGGAAGTAAAAGACAAAGAGTAGGACAGCTGCTGTACAGGCTTTTAAATGTTCGAACCACCGCACGAGATGCAGATCATACAGCACGGTAGCAGCTTATCGAGGAAAGAGGAGGGAAAAAAAATACACACATTTGTTTCCCATTGCACCACCGTTTAAGGAGGAGCGAATGCATCTCCTTGGGGTCCGTTCAGCCCCCCTCTTCACAACGCAAGTGGCAGAGACGTGAAGTGGCCAGGGGGGTTGGTGAGCGAACCCACTAGTATATACGTGTACATACCGTATATAATACAAAAAGAATGTCTTTCCAGCTGTTACACGATTACTAGTGAACTAATGAGGCTAGAAACTTGATCTTGGTCTTATTCGAAAGTTTATGACCTGATATGTTCTGGAAATTCTAAAAAATGTATGAAGCATTAACCTGGTAGGCACTTTACTGGTGGGCAACACAGTCCCTGCAAGCCCATTTATTATTAATCCCCCAGAACATGGTAAATGCATGCTCAGATTTTATAGTCATGTGTAAGTTGTTACATCTCATGGTGTAAAGTTAACTGTTGTTCTTATCTGGACTTCTGTAGTGTCACACAGCCCCTTCCTAACTCAAAGGATTCCTTTCTTAGTCTTTCCTCTCCTGCCAGAGTACCGGGAGCAACTTTCAAAGCAGAACTCCTGTTTGAATTGAAGGTGGACAGAGAAATGACTGGCTTTGTCTGCAGACTCTTAAAGGGGATGAAAAAGGGGAAAAAATGACTTCAGTTCCCCAACAGGCCCTTCATAGGTGGACATTGTCTTCTGCCTTTTTGTGGCACACCCTAAAATAAAAAAAAATACAATAGAATCCAAGCCAGCTGAGATACAGTTAGGTCCATAAATATTTGGACAGAGACATCTTTTTTCTAATTTTGCTTCTGTACATTACCACAATGAATTTTAAATGAAACAACTCAGATGCAGTTGAAGTGCAGACTTTCAGCTTTAATTCAGTGGGTTGAACAAAAAGATTGCATAAAAATGTGAGGCAACTAAAGCATTTTTTTAACACAATCCCTTCATTTCAGGGGCTCAAAAGTAATTGGACAAATTAAATAACTGGAAATAAAATGTTCATTTCTAATACTTGGTTGAAAACCCTTTGCTGGCAATGACAGCCTGAAGTCTTGAACTCTTTGACATCACCAGATGCTGTGTTTCCTCCTTTTTAATGCTCTGCCAGGCCTTTACTGCTGAGGCTTTCAGTTGCTGTTTGTTTGTGGGCCTTTCTGTCTGAAGTTTAGTCTTCAACAAGTGAAATGCATGCTCAATTGGGTTAAGATCAGGTGACTGACTTGGCCATTCAAGAATTTTCCACTTCTTTGCTTTAATAAACTCCTGGGTTGCTTTGGCTGTATGTTTTGGGTCATTGTCCATCTGTATCATGAAACGCCGCCCAATCAATTTGACTGCATTTAGCTGGATTTGAGCAGACAGTATGTCTCTGAACACCTCAGAATTCATTCGGCTGCTTCTGTCCTGTGTCACATCATCAATAAACACTAGTGTCCCAGTGCCACTGGCAGCCATGCACACCCAAGCCATCACACTGCCTCCACCGTGTTTTACAGATGATGTGGTATGCTTTGGATAATGAGCTGTTCCACACCTTCTCCATACTTTTTTCTTGCCATCATTCTGGTAGAGGTTGATCTTGGTTTCATCTGTCCAAAGAATGTTTTTCCAGAACTGTGCTGGCTTTTTTAGATGTTCTTTAGCAAAGTCCAATCTAGCCTTTCTATTCTTGAGGCTTATGAGTGGCCTGCACCTTGCAGTGCACCCTCTGTATTTACTTTCATGCAGTCTTCTCTTTATGGTAGACTTGGATATTGATACGCCTACCCCCTGAGAGTGTTGTTCACTTGGTTGGCTGTTGTGAAGGGGTTTCTCTTCACCATGGAAATGATTCTGCGATCATCCACCACTGTTGTCTTCCGTGGGCGTCCAGGTCTTTTTGCGTTGCTGAGTTCACCAGTGCTTGCTTTCTTTCTCAGGATGTACCAAACTGTAGATTTTGCCACTCGTAATATTGTAGCAATTTCTCGGATGGGTTTTTTCTGTTTTTGCAGCTTAAGGATGGCTTCTTTCACCTGCATGGAGAGCTCTTTTGACCGCATGTTGTCTGTTCACAGCAAAATCTTCCACATGCAAGCACCACACCTCAAATCAACTCCAGGCCTTTTATCTGCTTAATTGATAATGACATAACGACGGACTTGAACACACCTGCCCATGAAATAGCCTTTGAGTCAATTGTCCAATTACTTTTGAGCCCCTGAAATGAAGGGATTGTGTTAAAAAATGTTTTAGTTGCCTCACATTTTATACAATCTTTTTGTTCACCCACTGAATTAAAGCTGAAAGTCTGCACTTCAACTGCATCTGAGTTGTTTCATTTAAATTCATTGTGGTAATGTAGAGAACTAAAATTAGAAAAAAGTTGTCTCTGTCCAAATATTTATGGACCTAACTGTACACCACTCTGCTCCACAATGTGCTCCCAAAACATTATGATGCCTGTTAGGTGGGTCATTTGTAGAGCTCCTCTGTATGTTTAAATATTGTAGTCGTTGTCCCTCAAACATGGCCTTGGGAGTTCTGCTGTGGCAGCTGGGTTTAATCTTTTCCAGTTTTTTATTCATAGGTTAGTTCAAAGCTTCATTATGTCTGTTTCTATGTTAGCATGACCAGTAACACAGTAAATCCCAGCACAAAAACTGCCTACCTTATCAGCACACAATAGTGGAGGCAACACAAGCCATGCGTTTTCTAACAGCCCCCCTCGTCCCCCACTCTGTTTACAAGATTCCTAAACTGTAATCTTGCTACACTGGTCAGAAGTTAAGGAAACAAGATGTTGTCAGTATTTTATCAAAAGGCATCGTGGGATTTTTTAAATAGTTACATGAGGTGAATGAAATTTAATAATCGTTAATCATGCAATATTAGTTGTAATTATTTGTTTCTTGTATTCTTTGATTTGATAAAAAAAAAAACATTAATCAGAACTGCATTTTACCAATATAGACGTTGATAACATTTGATTCATTTCAATATGTTAGCTGCTTTTGTGGATCCTCCATTTCAGTTTTGATTGTGACATTTCCATAATGTAGGACGCACAGGTGCTTTGCTGTACCTTCATTGTCTTTGGCAGGACACACGAAGCGTTCGTAACACTGCCACTTGAGTCCCTCCGGGCCTGGTTAAACTGGCCTGTCCTGTTCACGGTGGCACTAACGCTAATTATCTGTATGAACTCCGAGGTCTTGTAACGCTTTAGAGATCCTCTGGAGCGAGTCTACAAACACACACTCACTCACACACACACTTTGACGCAGGGGTGCTGAATGTCACTTCACGACAGTCGTGTAGTTGCACAGCACAGCTGCTTCCTCCCACACCACAGAGATGGTCGTGTTAATTTAAGGTGGCAGCTCAATAGTAGACTTCAGTGCCTTGCCAGCTGGCCCCCCTCACCAAAGCTTTGCCCTACCGATGTTGGCAAACACTCCTGCAGCTTTAGCAGCCTGACTCTGCTGCTCTGTGAAGGACCAAAGCATTTAGGAGTCTGTCACTTGTGGGGATGCTGTTGAATTCTGAATTATTATTATTATTATTGTGTAATTATTCTTCTTATTACAACTCTTGAGTGTGTGTATCTATATATATAATTCACTAAGGCAAGACAACCATAGAAAGCACGTCGGAAGGGGCGTGGACTCACTGAGCCGCCGACAAGTGAGACACCAATGGCGCACGCAGAAGGAGCCACGCCCACCAACTCCTGGCACCTCCGAACCACGTTGACTGTTCATAGAGGCGTGTTTCTCGCGGAGGTGCATCGCCATATGCAGCGTGTTAAACGGTTTGCGACGGGTATCCCATGGGATCCTCAAAACAACTGAGGTTAAAACACAATGAAGTAAGCAGTCTTTAAAAAACGAGTTTTCGGTTACGACGCACGACCGCGTGCACCATAGCAAACTGTTTTACTGTGTTGGTTCGTTCCGTGCATTGTTACAATGTTGCTTTTCTTGCTGATTTATTACATTACCGATTTTTCAAATGTTAATTTTCTCCCTGTGCTTAAAAATCATTAAAAAACCGGCCTGATTATGCGGCGTATGGTTAGGGTTAGGGTTATATATACATATATACGCCGCGGGTTGGCTAGTTTATGATAAAACTGGTTGTCTTGGCTTATTTTTTTGTATCTGTGTAACAATGCGTTATGTTTTATATTTTCCTGTTTCAAAATAATAATAATAATAAAGTCTACCTACCTACCTACCTACCAACCTCAATCCACTGTCACATACTTTAATGACACGTGTTCAGTGTGCTGGCAGTGTGGTTCATTATGAACTGAGCATTCGATGGCTGCTTGACGACTGCAGCTTCAGTGTCCTCCATTGAAGTCAATCGCTTATCTTTCTTGTACCACAATTGAAACAAATATATGTCAGCAACTGAACTGAATTGAGTCATTGAATCATATCATTTTCTAACCAGGGTCTTTAGTTCTGGGGCCTATGCCAGCTAGAAGAGGAACAAACCCTGGACAGGGCAGTAGTCCATTGCAGGGCAAACACACACACACCAAGGCTGATGGAGCATCTTCAGTTCACCTAACCAGTGGGAGGAAACCCATGTGGACATGGGGAGAACATTCAAACTCCAACCAGGATGGGCACCCTGGTCTCCTTACTCCAAAGCAGCAGCACTACCGCTGTGCCACAGTGCCACCCCTCCTGGGATAGTGCTACGTCAGTTAAAAATAAGATGTTCTCCTGTGAATTTGCTTGTTTTCTAAAGAATTTTGTGACAGTGTAGATTTTGAGGTTTGATATAAAATAATTATTGTATAACAAGACCACTTAGGGGCATGCCAGCCAGCCACCCAACCCGACACAGACAGACACCAGAGGCACACTAATAAAAACACTGGTTTTTAATTCTCTTTACTCCCACAGGCACAACGCAGTCCCAAAATACTTCTCTTCTTTTTCTCCTCCACTCCTCTCTGACAAGCTTAGTCCCTTTCCTCCCAACTCTGGCTCCTTTTATAGCCCACCCAGAAGTGGTCCAGGTGTTTGGTGACCTATTTCCAGCTGGACTTCCGGGTGTGGCAGAAGAGCCGCCCACACGGGCTCAGGAACCACTGCAGCACCCCCTGGCGCCACCCCCAGATCCCAACAGGGTTGTAGAGAACTCCATCTCCCATGGAGCTCTGCGGGAAGCTGAGGCATCACTGCCACCCGGGGGGGCTGCCGTCTAGCGTCCTGGGGGAGGTACTGTTCACTCCATACTTGCTCCCCAGGACCATATACTGTATAGAAGAGGCGTCCTGGCTGGGCAAGGGCTCTGGCCGTCCGCCACAATGGCAAGTAGTGGTCAATTTAATTTGACAGTCTTCTTTATATCGTAACCTTTTGGGTTTGTATCCCACATCTAGTTGCCGCCTGTGTATGCCCACAGAGATGTCCATGCCAAGTCCGTCTGTGATTCCTTGTGTGGAAGTGTGCCAGAGTGGACCCTGCAACAGAAAGTTGTCCCTTCCAGAGTTTTTTTCCTCTGTTATGTCACCAATTTGGCCAAATTAGAGGACCCTGAACTGAATTAAACAGATGACTTATGTGGCCTGAGGTGTCCTCCGTGGTGTCGCTGCCAATGTCTGAATCCGTTTAAATCTGTAGCCAAAAAACAAACTGTTTTGAATGTAAAAATAAATGAATTGTTGTGACCTCTTTGCCACTAAAATCTTTCATTGCCGTACCTCAGACCTGTTTGTCATTCCTCTGTGACTCGTAACAAGCTGCACCATTTTGGGGAGGTGGGAAGAAAACTGGAGTCCCCAGAGGGAATGAGTTAAATGTGGGACTAAAAAACGTTTGTTTAACACAGTAGGACATTCACTTCGTTAACTCATTTTACGTCTCAGTCAGGGTTCCTCCTCTGGCTGTGGTGCAAATTCATGTTTTGTTTTTTTGTCATCTTTGTTCATTTTTGATTCTTCTGCGTGTATTCATTTTATTTGTGTTTATGTTTCATGGTTTGTGGGCATCGCCAGGAAGTGCCCTCCACCTAGAAATGTCGGAGGGTATCCCAGAACTCCTGGCAGTTCATTGTGAATGTGCTCTGGGAGTTTGGTGAGCTCTTGGGCCTTTTTCTGTGCTTTTTGTGAATTATGGGATTTGACTTTCATGTTCTGTGTTTAACTGTGTCACTGTACTGGGACTTTGTTTTCTTTGGATTGCTTTGTGTGGCAGCTCCATTTTGCTTTTGTGCTCATCGTAACTTCTGTATAACTGGTGACAAATAAATCTTATATTTCACGAAGATCCTATGAAGCCCATTTTGTTGTCTAGCCAGGGATTTTGACGGTGTGTGGGCATTATTGGAGGTGCTTTGGGAACGTACATGCTTTAGGACTCCTAGCTCATGACACTAATTCACATAATTATCAAAAAGAACAATAGCTACATTGAAGTAAATGAACAACTTAGAAATGGCAGCAGCAGCAGGCGGAGTGGTGGCTCTCTGGCTAGCGATCTGCACTGGCAATCAGAAGGTTGCCGCTTCGAATGCCGTAAATGCCAAAAGGGACTCTGCTCTGTCGGGCCCTTAACCTGCAATTGCTGAGCGCTTTGAGTAGTGAGAAAGGCGCTATATAAATGCAAAGAATGATGTGGTCACTAGTGATACTGCCTGTCGAATGCTCATATTCATACCATGCCTGCCAGGTTTTCTTCCTAGCACTTCTCCTGTCCTCCCACATCCCAAAGACATGAAGGCTAGGTCAACTGATTGCTTTAAATTGGCCTGGTGTGAGTGGGCATGGTGGCACAAGGGAATAAGCCTGTGATGGCCTGGCACTCCATCCAGGGTTTGTTCCTGCCTTGTTGCAGATACTGCGTTGGTATTTTCCAGTCCACCACCATTCCTTCCAGACATTCCGGTTTTATTCCCACATTTAAAGGCCACACGGGTGTCAGAGTTCCTTTTGAGAGCAATCGGTGCCCAGAAGACTTGTGTGGACACAAACATTCAAACCCCACAGTTGTTTCAGATTTTTAATCTGTGACTGGATGTGACGTATAAATAGTTTTCTTATTGGTTGTTATGTTTACAGTTTACATCTAAAAAAAAAAATTTATATGAAAGTGCAGTGCAGGGGTCCTCGGTCACGGTCCTGGAGGGCCGCAGTGGCTGCAGGTTTTTGCTCAAAACCAATCGCTTAATAAGAAGCACTTATTGCTCAAGTGACATTTCTGCTTCACTTCAGTTGTCTCACTTGTTACGATTTTGAACCCTTATTACTTATTTTAGTCTTAAACAGATGTAGTCTTGGTGTTTAGTTAGCAATAACATGCAAATGACAAAAGAGACCAGCATTTCTCCATTTAGCGTGTTACCGTTTCACACCCGCGTGTATTTATCGTGCACTATTGGGTTTAATTAAATACTTGGGAGGTAAGTGAGGAGAAAAAAGTGAAGGACTGAGAATTACTCCTCCATTTTAACCTTCAAATCATTTGGATGATATCCTTAGAAAGTGGAAGAAAATCTAGGATATGAGAATGACCTGACATAGCGGAGTTAAAGCACTAACAAGCCATGAAATTAAATTATTGGCAAGAATTGCTTTCTAATTAAGCAACCGGGTTTGAACAAAAACCTGCAGCCGCTGCGGCCCTCCAGGACTGTGACTGAGGACCCCTGGTGTAGTGGCTTCAAGCTTAGAAATGCTGTAGGTTTCTGCTCAGCAAGTCGCATCTTACCTTGTCTCTTAATCCTGGAGCAGCAATGTCGGCAGAACACGCAAGGCACTGGCGGCTGATGCTCAGTTTTAGGCTTCTGTCCAAGCCTACCAAGGTGGAGCGTTCTAATATGGAGGAAGGAAAAATGCTGCCCACCTTTTCTGGTCGGAAATAATCAGATTCCACCTTGAGAAAAAGCAAGCAAGAGAAACGTCTATGTGGTAGGCTTCTTCCTCCGTTGTAGCAGCATGCTGCCCCACTCCTAGCTATCAAATTACTCGGCTTCATCATCACTGTGTTTTTTCTTTTTTTTTTTCAGTATGGCCCGGTTAAGAAGATTAAATATTTACAAACACATAAAGAATCAACTGACGTCCGCTGAAAGTACCCTGCTTGGGTTTGTGTTATTTTACGAAATATCATTTTGGGAGTCAGGACTTTCTTTCCTCTTACTAAAACACTGGCATGTGGCCCTGATTTTTTGTAACAGCTCTCAAAGGAGTCGCTAACATCCTGTGGGCATCTTGAGACCCCTCAGGTTACGCCAAGTGGGGTTCCTTTATTTATTCATGTGACAGTGACGCCGAGGCTGGAGTGAAGTAAGTGTTTATGTCCAAGCCTCTGAAGCCCTGCTCTCTGCCTGTCCGTGGGGTTAAAGCCGTCTTGCCTGCCACTTCTAGCGAAGCCACTTGGCGGAAAATGAGAATGTGGCGAGGAGGGAGTGAGATGTGAACTGTGGGCAACCTGTGGGTCGTGTCAATATTGTTGGAGGCATTTTAAAGCTGCTTTCACAAGGCTCCCTCTCCCCCACAGCTGCATTACTCTATGAATATGGAGCCGTTCTGCACCTTGGCCGTCGGTGTAATAGGTTTGTGTGCAGTAAACTCAGAAGATGCAACATTTTAAAAAGCAGCTCTCTGCAGTGAATCGGGTTCAAATTTGGTCCCACCACTGTGATTCCAGGTGACCCCAAAAACTCCAATAAACTACAGGTTTATTTTCTATAGTGCCTTTCATGTTGAATGCCATCCCAGATGGTCAGAGGTCAGAGACCCATGGGCCTTGTGAAGTTAAACAGAGGACCACCCTGCTTGCCATAGGCTGTAAGAGGACCCATGGAGTACGAGCACCAGCCTAAAATTGTTTCCCAGCAGACCACCACAGTGAAGAGTCGAAAGGAGACCAAACTGACAAAGATGCTCAAATACACTGTATGTCCAAATATTCATGGACACCTGACCATCAGACCTATATGAGCTTGTTGAACACCCGTCCATCCATCCATCCCGCTGAATCTGAACACAGGGGTCTGCTGGAGCCAATCCCAGCCAACACAGGGCACAAGGCAGGAACCAATCCCGGGCAGGGTGCCAACCCACCGCAGGACACACACAAACACCAATTTAGAATCGCCAGTCCACCTAACCTGCATGTCTTTGGACTGTGGGAGGAAACCCACGCAGGCACGGGGAGAACATGCAAACTGACCATCCCGGGTCTCCTTAGTGCGAGGCAGCAGCGCCACCCACTGCGCCACCGTGCCGCCCCATTCTAAAACATGGGCATTGATATGGAGTTGGCCATGACAGCTCGAACTGCTTCCACTCTTCTGGGAAGGATTTCCACAAGAATGTGGAGTGTCATTTAACCACAAGAGCAGGCACTGATGCTGGATTTTGGACTGAGGGGACTGGGTGGTCTCGTGGTCTGGAATCCCTGCAGATTTTATTTATTTTCTCCAGCCGTCTGGAGTTTTTTTTTTTCTGTCCCCCCCTGGCTATCGGACCTTACTCATATTCGATGTTAATTACTGTTGACTTATTTTATTTTCTTACTGTGTCTTTTATTTTTCTGTTCTTCATTTTGTAAAGCACTTTGAGCTTCTGTTTGTATGAAAATGTGCTATATAAATAAATGTTGTCGTTGGATTAGAAGACCTGGCTCACAACTGGCGTTCCAAATTCATCCCAAAGTTCATCAAAAGGATTGAGTTCAGGGCTCTGTGCAGGCCACTCGAGATTCCCGTGTCTTTATGGACCTGGCGTTGTGCACATGGCACAGTCATGCTGGATCAGAAAGAGGCATTGACACAAAGTTGGAAATGCACAATTGTCAAGAATGTCTCTGTTTGCTGTAGCATTAACCCTAACCCTTCACTGGAACCAAGGGGGCTGATCTAAGGAGCCCCTGACCAAACGTTATAGGGTGGCACTAGGCAGCTTTGAAGGTGGTGTTCTCCTGGCATCTGTCCATTAGACCACCAGACAGTGATTCGACACTCCAGAAAATGTCTTTCTACTGCTCCAGTGTCCAATGGCAGCAGGTTTCACACCACTTCAGCTGACACTTGGAATTGCGTAGTGATCTTAGACAAAGTGCAGCTGCTCGGCTACGGAGACCAGTTTTATGAAACTAAAGTTGCTTCCAGAGCCAGTTTGTGACTCCGTTTCGAGTGATGCAAGAGAATATGGATGATTTGTACACGATATGTGCTTCGGCTCTCACTGGCCCCGCTCTGTGAGTTTGCGTGGCCTACCACTTTGTATCTGAGCCGTCGTTGCCCCAAGACAATAATAGCACTTGTGGTAAAGATGGCACCCGATGACAGTGCCACATTTAAAGTCCCTGAGCTCTTCAATAAGATTCATTTTACTGCCATTGTTTGTCAATGAAAATCGCACGGCTCTGCACTTGATTTTATAGACCTGGTATTATACGTATTGTCTAAATAAATAAGAGATAAGATTTACGTAGCAGATAAGGATAAGATGGGATGGAATAAACAGAAATCTGTTTTAATTAGTAGGATGGAAGGTTTTGATAAAATTACATTTTTAATAGGTAGAGTTGTGTTACCCATGCACCCTCGATATGGACTTCGGTCCAATATCTCCTACCCTAAACCTGAACTCAGTAATACTTTGGGTCAGAGAGCTCAGTGTCAGGGAAGCAAAATGGACAGATTGTAGGTTTAACAGACAGGCTGTTTGATTTACACAAACCTTTTCACGTCCATGTGAGGTACAGAATTTCTTAAAACCTAAAGTGTGCAGCTCATAGAAAAAAAAAAACTGGATCACACCGCCCTCATAATATGTGGAGAGTCGAGTACCTGATTACTTTACTAGTCTCACATGGCTGTGCAATAAATGATGACGTTATTCATGTTTCTAAATCTAACGTCGCCATGTTTAGACTAAAGTGAAGCCCTTAGCATAGCAGGTAGGATCACTACGGACGGACAGGCAGCAGTTTCTGTGACTCGGTGCCTGGTTTGGTAATGACTAGCACTAATACTGATCTGCTACCTGTCTTATCAGAAAGGAGTTTAATAGACAGACAGAATGTTTAAACATTGTAGAAGAGCTTGGTGTCGAAGATTATCATTGTCTGAAATGAACATTAGTCCATTCATCTATCCCTCCATTTACTGAGCCCTGTTCCTCTTATTTTAGGGTCACTGGGGCCAGCAACATCGTGTAAAAGCTAAAACCAGTCCTGGGTAGACCGTTAGTTCATCATGGCCGTTAAATAACCAGTAAGAATAAACCAAACAATCCACTTATGTATCCATTATGCAGTAATGAACAGGCAAAGCTATCCTGGAAGTAATGGAAATGAGGCAGAAAGCAGTGCCTCCCATGGAAGGGTGTACATCCACACACACATGTGCACCGAGAGTCAGCCATGAATCTCACTGCATGACTCTTCTCAGACACACTGGACATGGTGCAAACTCAATACGGAGCGTGTTACAAAATGTTACCTAAATCATATGTCATAATAACATACCAAAGTGTAACATTCTCAGACCCGTCTGATCCAATGCAGGGTGGGGTGGGTCCATTGCGGTGCCCCTCATGATCACATCTACACTCACAATTTGCAGATCCCAGTTAAACAAACCTGCATGTCTATGGGGATGTGTGAGGCAGACGTGTGTCTGGAATCCACAAGCGTGGGGAGAACATGTAAACTCCACATGGTGGACAACTGGCTGCAGGATCTGTGAGATAGGAGCATCACCCACAGCCGTTGCAAGCCCTCAAAATGTATTTCAAAATCGACTACATTTTTGAAAGTCCCCCCAAAAGATCCATGAACTGGAAACAATGGGAAAACGCATAGTGACAAAACTGGATGAAGTTAAAGTTGTATGTAAACCTGTGAATGCACACTCACAGTCAGCCATATGTTTGAGTACAGCCCCGAGTCAGACCGAGCACATTTATACAATGCAGTCCCCGTGAGGCTGTTTAAATATTTCATCATGAGTAATTTGTATTCTTTGCAGGGCGAGGTGTGTTATTGCATTCAGTGCATTGTGTCATTTATGCTCTTATGTCATAGGCCTTTATTGCATTTTATGACTGCACTTATTATTAGTATCATCGTGATTAAGTACTGAAACATAATTAACAACAGTAAAAAAAAACCACCAATATTAAGACGCCGCCGAGCTGTCAGTGAAGCGGATCGGGTCACTTTAAGTGCCGGCCCCTCGAGAGCGCGCCGACTGGTATTGCGCGCGCCCCCCCCCGATGATTCTCTCTACACTCTCTCTTTTTGTGTTTTAAAAATAGTGTCGCTAAAGAGCGAGTCGGGACTTTTCCAGTTTTCTCTTTTATTGAATGCGAGAGCGTGAAGTGTGTCACGCTTGTGTTGGACCGCAGCGTCGAGTCTTCTGGAAACTGGTGAGTTTGATCAACTTTATATCCTCCTAGCCTTTTACCTGCCCAGGCTTCTTCGTAAGACAGCGGACAGTTCGTTCGAGCGTCCTGTTCACCGGTCCCTGAAGTAGGAGTCGGGGGCTCCAGTGTACGGGGAAAGAAGCTACTTCAGACCGTCGAAGATTTATTTGGCAGTCTTTCGCTGCAGCTCGTGTGATGATGAGATTCCCTGCTGTGACATCTGATAAGTGAAGTTGGCACACAACGCGAGTTGCTGTCTCGTGTTGTGATCTGAAGTCGAAGTCAGGTATTTACTTTTAGATTGAAATTGAATTACGAGGTTGTTGTTTTTGAATCGAGTTTCACGTTGTACCAAGTTTTTTTTTTTGGCAAGAGTGTTGGACAACACCGCCAGTTTCAGTGGCGAGCATGCAGGTAAGCAGCGGAAGAATGTTTTCTGGACACTCGTTTGCCTTGGTGGATTTTACCGTTTAGCGCGTGCTGTCTGCTCACTTTATTACTCGCGATGTGATTTGATGGGATGCGATCGCAGGGTACGGAACAGCTGCCGCACTCCTTAGGTGCAGTGTAAGCTGCTTGTTAGAATTAGGGCGCAAATTAAAGCCTGTAAGTGAACCATCGATAATCCGAAACCAATATATAAAAAAGTGATTTGTGCAAGGGTAAATTAAAATGTCATGCGTTTTTAACTCATTTTTTTTAGTTATCCGCGACCCTCGTGTGGAAGCGGCGCTAATCACTGCGTCTCTCGCATAACTTTTTTGACCAAGGGTCAGTAGTGCTGCCTAACATTTCCACAGTCCAGGGTCCGAACCCCGCCCAGGAGCTTCAGATATGGCGTCTGCACGTTCTCCGCGTGTTGTTTTTTTTTCTTTCTTTTATTTTCTTTAAATTTTTATCCCCACATTTCAAAACACGAATTGCATCTAAAAGACATTAATGCTTGCAGTCACTGCACTGTCGCCTGTTGCACAGTTCTCACTCCTCCTTCCACTACGTTATGTGAAGCAATACCATAATAATAATGGTGTCGCTGTATGATCGGAAGGAGGGGTATCAGCCAACGAGTTTGTCAAACCTTCTCTGTAAGATCAATGAAGTGACGTCTAACATCATGTATGCGTCCATTTTCTTAAACTTAAAAAAGCATAAGGAATATCAGCCGATGATACCGAGTGCAATTAAAGAGATAAATAAATGAATACTATTGACTGCATACCGGATGTAACAGGTTTATTTGGTTTACTGTGTGATCATACATATTTATATCAGGGATTAGTAATTGCAGTGTTGCATCACAACAGGACAGCTAGGCCTCTTGCCTGCAGACCATAATATTAAAGGGACTGTCTGAAATGCTAGAGTGACAAAGTTCCAAAAATCCAATAAGCAACATTCGACCCGACAGCGTGTGACAGGAGTGCGCTTGATGGGATATTTGGGGAGCTCAGGCTGGCTAAGTGAGCCCCGTGAGTGGAGGCCTGGCGCAGGACCAGGAGCTGGTTAGCGTTATCAAGTGCGAGCTGAAGTTCCTTAGTACGTTTAGTACGTTTGTATGGTGGGTTACTGTGCGGAAAGAAAGCAACTATCGTACGTGTGTTTTGTTCAATTGCTCACACTTCCATAAGCTACACTAACCTCTGTATCAACTTTTCTGGATGGGGCAAGGAAGTCAGACTCTGTTTCTCCAATTTTAGCTTCTTTACACTTGGCTGCCTGTCAGTTTTAGAATTGATTTTAAAATCTTGATGCTAGCTTTTAAATCTTTACATGGGCTCGCTCCTGCCTATTTATCTGAATTGTGTGTTTTACACCAGTCATCCAGAGTGCTTAGATCTTCTGGTCAGTTGTCTTTGGTTGTCCCTTGTACCAAATGTAAAACCAAGGGGGACAGACAGGGCATTTGCAGCTACTGCCCCTCGCCTGTGGAACTCTTTACCTCATCATATAAAGGAGTCGTCTACAATTGAACTGTTCAAAACGAGATTAAAAATTCACTTCTATTCACTTGCATTCCGTGACCTTCAGTAATACTGATGGTTTCCTCTTTGTGATTATATAACATTATTTCTATATTTTATGTTCATATATTTTATTACTATTTATGTTTTATTGTGTTTGTTTTTATTCTTTTCTTGTAAAGCACTTTGGCCACAGCATTCCTATGTTGTTTTAAATGTGCTATATAAATACATTGACATTGACGTTGACATCAATGTCTCTCTTCTCATGAGTTAAGACTTTTTTTCTTTCTGTACATGAGTGGATTCCACAATTGCAGTAACTCCTTTGCTCGGTTGGAACTATGAACTTTACTTCTTTGTATTTCCTGGCTTACTGCTTTCACGAATGGATGTTAAATCCCACATTAAAAAACTGGATGGCTTATCGAGTAACTGAATCACTGATACGGGATGTGAAACTGGGCAAACTACTGTACTGGCTGATATGTTGTTCCCTCTATTGATTCTCTTATTCACGATGAAACTCCAGAAATCCTCTAATGTATGTTAAGCGGAGTTAACTGTAATATATGGGCCCTATTTTACAAACATCCACTGACCTGTTTAGGGTAATGCAGTGTTTGTGGTGCTGGGCCTCCCATTCCAACTCCCCATTGAACACCTGAAATTAAATGAAGCTTATATTTGAAATTGTATGAATAATAATGTATATATAAAATTTTTTTATATTTTTATTTTTTATTAATTTTATTATAATCCATACAAAGCAATCAAGTTTTTACAAAAAGAAGAATTGATCGATCCCCACCCCTGTTTTTGAGTGATTCGTGATTTTTTTTTGTTGTTTTTTTGTGTCGGCCGTTATCGCCATCGACTCACTAACGCCTTCACTAAGTGGGTCCAAACCGAAACGATATGTCAGATTCATTACAATGGGCTGAAGCATCTTGGCTTGACAGCACATTTTGATTTTTAGGCTCCCCAAACCCAATTACAACCCTGTTTCTTGATCAGAAGTTTGAAAGCCTTACAGTTGAGAAGATTGTAAGTTGTATAAACAGTAATATCCGTTTGAAATGTATGAAGTTTGACTATTATAGCTACCATTATTCATTTTTAAAACACCACTTTATCCTGGATTTTAAGTTGGTTCATCTTTATTAATCATGCTGAACTTCATTAATATCAACTAAACTGTAATGTATCAAGGCAACATTTTTTGGGTTGCCCCCTATTACAAACCCTCTACTCAATTACATTTTTGAAATGCTTTATAGCCGGTAGTTTATAAGTAAGTTAGACCAAAAGCAACCTACTTGCAAAATGTGGTGAGAATCAGTTTAGTTGTTTTTGCTTAATTGGCAAACAAACAGATAAGCTGCGATCTGAGCAATGACGTGAGGTCTGTGACGGACAGCCGGGTCCCATGCCCGGTTGGGACGCCCCTGCTACATACATATGTTCTGGGGGAGCCATCATGGACAGCTCATTACCTCCCCCGGGACGCTAGGTGGCAGCCTCCCTGGCCAATGTTCATTTCCCCCTCTCCCACGTGGCTCCCTGGGACATGGAGTCCTCTACAGCCTGGTTGGGAGAGGGGATGGCCGCTAGGGGGCGCTGCCACGACTCACGAATCTTCAGCCCCACCCGGAGGTACAATTAGGACCAGGTGGTCAAGCACCCGGAACACTTCTGGGTGGGGTATAAAACGAGCCACCACTGGGTAACCAGAATCGGGAGGAAGAGGAGCGGTGGTACCAGAGAGGGAAAGAGTATTGCTTGAGCTTTGGGACTGTGTTTGAGGTGTGTGGCATGGGGAAGACGTGTCAGACAGCTGAAGAAAAATAAAGGCCTGTGTGTTTGTGTACACGTGCCTCTGCGTGGTCTGTGCCGGGTCGGGCGCTATATAGCGCCTTTTACAGGTCTTAAATGTGCAAAACAGATAAAAAAACATAAAATAAAGCCAAACAATTCAAAAGACCGACCAACAATATTATGATGTTAATTTTTATAGAAGCCCAGTAACGGCGCATTGCACGATAACGTGCAGTGAATACACTTGACGTGAGCATTCCGACTCTTCCTTTGTATGTTTAGCATTCATTTGCTCTGCGCTTGCTGTTTCCTGAGCAGCTCTTCTTTTCTCCACCCTAGCGGCCCGCTTCTTCTCTTCTTTCGTTGTGTTAAAACTGATTAAGTCAGTGTCTGTGTTGCAATTACTTTAGTACGTTTTTTCTTTAATTTTTCACTTAATCTGGCACAAGAATGATTGAACATATAAAGAGGTAGGGGAAGTGACGGCAAAGGTGGTAGGAAATGAAAACGCCGCTCGCACACATGCACTGCATGGTCACCCTGCTGGCCGCTGCCGAGAGTCGATTCTACAATAAAATAAAAAGACGAATAACAAACTTGGAAGTCAATCATCACCCCGATGTGTGTGCCAAATTGTGGGTCAATAGATCAAATAGTTACAGGCGATTTAAAATCCTGGACAGACAAACAGACAGCCACGGTAGCGTATTAAATATAAAGATTATTGATCGTAAACATGCAGTATAACACAGCTTCATGTTCATTTAAAACATTGTCAGCACGCTGCAGAAATAGGTCAAAGTTACTGGATTTGTTCTTCTCTGTCTTGATTACCACGATTCAACACAAGGAATCCTCATTTTTTACTTTTATGAGTGAAATGACGTTTGTACCCAAACTAAAAGCGGCCATTGCCTTTTTACATTCATTTACATGCCCTTTGTACATATTTGGAATCAACTACCTCTGCACTTTGCAGGAAAAAAAATGCCGCAGTAGAGCAGGCGCTAAAGGCCCACCGCTCATCACTTGTGAGTACTGCTGTGCCCATGAAAGACGTGGGGGTAAGGGGGGCACATTGTAGTCTCATCCAGGGCGCAGAATGACCAATATGTGCAAGTGAGCCTTACGATTGACTGCTAACCTGTGCTCAGTGCTTCCCATGTAGACTCTGCCCCTAATCCGTACCCATTGTAGCCCTACACTGGATGACACAAGTTGGCCAATGGATAGCTGGGAATCTGTTCCAGGATCAGTTAGCACAAGGCAGCAACCGCTGGAGGTTAACTCATAGGTTTGCCAGGGAATCTAACGTGAAATGTGAGGATGGCTAAATAAAAACAAAAAATGAATTGTGCTTATTACATTACAGAGCCATTGTTTAAAGTGAAGATCAAGCAGGAACCAAACTTAGGCTGCACACTAGAACAGCACTTTTTTTTTTTTTTTAAATAAAGAGCTGTGGTGAACTGGATTCTGTGCAGACAGCTTAGAATTAAAGGCAAGGACTCACAAGAAATGGGAATCTACCCCATCACATGGCACAGTCCTAAACCCAGTGTGATGGATGTCCGGCAAGAGTTAGTTGCCGGCCCTCACCCCCAGGCCGCCAGGAGGAGCTCTCCCGACAGCATGGACGTGCCCCGAGTTCCAGCAGGGCCTCATGGACTTTGTAGTTTTTATACACAGCCCTGCTGGATACCTTGGAGACCACAAGGAGTCGCTGTAGGGAGGCGCGTAGACTCTTATGTGCCCTATAACCTGGAAGTGCGTCCTGGTCACGTGAACGGGAGACATGACGAGGAAAGACTTTTAGCCTGACCCGGAAGTGGTAAGGACTTGTGGACTGTGGGGCAGGAACACCTCCGGGTCATGGGGTATTAAAGGACTCTGGGAAAGCCCAGACACTGAGCTGAGTTGGGAGGCAGGATGGCTAAGTGTCTGGGAGTGGAGGATTGGTTTATTTGTGATTTGGTTTATGGTTTATTGTTATTGAAGAACTGTGGAGAGGAGCATGCTTTGTGCACTTCTTATTATAATAATGCGAGAAAACCCTAAACTGTCAGACCAGCCACATTGTTCTGAGATTGCTTTAGCCAAAACCCTATTGTCAGACCAAATGAGCTCACTCTAGAGTTTGTCTGTGATTCAATCCCTGACAATTAACAACAATACAGTATATTGTCTTTTGGCAGTCAGTGTGGTGTAATGGTTAAGCCACTGGACATTAACCCCGAAGATTGCTGGTTTAATTACCACCCATGACGGTCTTCACCAGCCTGTGCTCTAAGCGTTTATATACAAAAATAAAAAAATCTGTAAAACAGCTTTAGCATGTAGCTTGAATAAAGGTGTCCGCCAAATTCAGAAGAATAAATTGGCCTGGCATGAATGAATGTGAGTGAACTGGCAGCCTGTCCACAACTGATTCCTGTTAGAACAAACCTGCACTCCCTGCAATTCTTTACTGGAGAAAGAAAACAGAAAATATATACGTGGAAATGAATAAATAGTGTTACAGCTAGTTAGTGAAATCAATATTCTTAATCATTAATATAAATGTAGTGCGTGTAAATGAATGTAAAAAGACAATTGCTGCTTTTAGTTTGTCTTGAATTAGAGCTAAATGAGGTACAAACGTCATTTCACTCATAAAAGTGAAAAATGAGGATTCCTTGTGTTGAATCGTGGTAATCAAGACAGAGAAGAACAAATTCAATAGATAGATAGATAGATAGATAGATAGATAGATACTTTATTAATCCCAAGGGGAAATTCACTTTGACCTATTTCTGCAGCGTGCTGACAATGTTTTAAATGAACATGAAGCTGTGTTATACTGCATGTTAGGATCAATAATCTTTATATTTAATACGCTACCGTGGCTGTCTGTTTGTCTGTCCAGGATTTTAAATCGCCTGTAGCTTGCAAACCGTTTGAACTATTGACCTGAAATTTGGTACACACATACTACGTGACGTCTACTGTCCGCTTTCGGGGTGATGATTGACTTCCAAGTTTGTTATTCTTTTTATTTTATCGTAGAATCAACTCTCGGCAGCGGTTAGCAGGGCACCTGTTAAAAAAATTAAAGAAAACATACTAAGTAATTGCAACACAAACACTGACTTAATCAGTTTTAACGCGAAAAGATGCTGACGAAAGACAAGAAGAAGTGGGCCGCTAGGGTGGAGAAAAGAAGAGCTGCTCAGGAAACAGCAAGCGCATCAGCGTCTGAGCAAACAAATGCTAAACGTACAGAGAAAGACGATGAAAACTAGGAATGCTCACGTCAAGTTAATTACCTGCACGTTATCGTGCAGTGCGCCATTACTGGTAGGCCATAATACAAGACAAAAGGATAAAAACATTTTGTGTTTTAAAAAAAAATAAATAAATCATTCATTTATTTCTTCCATTTCAAGTTAAGAGAAGCTGGGACCCATCCCAAAATTATCAGGTTCAAGGCAAGATCTAATTGTGGAAGTACAGTAGATACACATTTGCTCTTTAAAGAAGAGTTTGTAGAAGCCAAATAAACATAAGCAGTTGTGTGAATAAAATGTAGCATAGAGAGAAAACCTAGGTGGACATGTAATAATGTGCAATAATGTGCAAAGTGAGCACAGTAACCAGGCTGAGAAGTGAATCCATGTTCCTGAAATGTGGGCCAGCTTTTTGAACTACTGCACTTCTGTGCCACCCTTTAATAAATAAAGTGCGTTCTCACGTTACTATATACAAAACAATATCAAAGTGTGCAATTTGAGTGCTTATAAGTGATTAACCTTCCAACATGTCTCTCTAGATTTACTTGGGAAGGAGCTTGACATGCCCTGCCTAAGAAAAGCAATTGCACCCGCATTCAACAGCTTGGCAGCACGATACAAATGAGGTCAGCCACATGTTGTGTTTATCATAACGCGTATCAAAATTGCCCAACACAGGGTGCCCAACACAGGGTGCCCAACACAAGGTGCCCAACACAGGGTGCCCAACACAAGGTGCCCAACACAGGGTGCCCACTCCCTCTTCAGCGCCTGTCATTGTGTTCTTTCTCATTGCAGAATACCTTCTTGTAAATACCTGTGTTTTGTTGTCTATACCATAGTATTGCTTCATTTGATTGCATAAAACAGAACTAGAATTTAGATTTTTTATTATAATAAAATGTAGGTTAAGGTACTTATGCAAGTTGGTTTTTTTTTTTGGACCATAAGAGCTTATTTTTCCTGCTCTGTTTTTTTGTGAATGGATTTTGGTGGAAAGTCACAATTTGTGATATTTTACTATTAGGTGACACCAACATCCCAGTGTGAGGAAATGACATTGCTTGTATTGTGTTATTTATTTATTTATTTATTTATTTATTTATTTATTTTAATAGCTTCACTGTAAACAAGTAACACAACATAGTAGTTTAAATTTAATATAAACAAGGGGTCCTAACATGCCCTTACATGGTGACTCTGAGGTGAAGAAGATGATTGAGCAGTTGCTTTTACCAGGTAGCTGATGTTAATTGTAACATACTCTATGTGTCTTTGCTATTTTCAAATAATAATGTAAAAATACATCTTTTCTGACATCAATTCGTGTATTTATTTTTTCAGTCAGTTTTGTTGATTGCATAGTTAAGGATGAACAATTAAACTCTACAGCAGGATAACAAAGATGGTAAACAAGAGACTAAAAATAAAATGATGTAGCTGATGTGTGATAAGAGTGTATAGTGCAGCAGCCACCAGCCACAATGTAAAGATTCCAACAGTGCAAAATTTAACAGACTGCAAAAGTCAGTAAGTGTAATTCAAAGGCACGAATAGGCGGAGCTGAGGATAATAAAATCACTTTCTCAAGCACATTTAATCCAACACAACAGTCATGGAATGTGAAATTCGTGATACTGGAAAAGAAGCAGAGGTAGAGCTGCAGACACACATGCGGTCCACACTGGGCCAAGTTAAGATAACCAGTTTGGCTCAAGATATGGCTTAAAGAGGAAGAAACGGGTACTTGAAGAAAACACACTCATCACATACAAGTCAACCAAATGGGGATTTCAAACTAGGAGGCTGAATCTGTGAGGCATCAGGCACCAACCACTGTGCTGCCTGGCTGAGAATAATGTGAAGCACAGATTTTAACGTCATTATCAACAGGTGACTTTTTTCTTTAGATCTCCTGGTATGGAGATGGCAGATAACTTTTTTTTTTTTTTTTCTAAAAAAGAATAACAAAATGTGTTGCAATATAGTAATAATTCTTGGGGGGCACGGTGGCGCTGCTGCCTCGCAGTTAGGAGACCCGGGTTTGCTTCCCGGATCCTCCCTGCGTGGAGTTTGCATGTTCTCCCCGTGTCTGCGTGGGTTTCCTCCCACAGTCCAAAGACATGCAGGTTAGGTGGATTGGCAATTCAAAATTGGCCCAAGTGTGTGCTGTGTGTGTCCTGCGGTGGGTTGGCACCCTGCCTGGGATTGGTTCCTGCCTTGTGTCCTGTGTTGGCTGGGATTGGCTCCAGCAGACCCCTGTGACCCTGTGTTTGGATTCAGCAGGTTGGAAAATGGATGGATGGATAATAATTCTTTGAGCAGCATATTAGAATGGAACAGACCTACTGTGTGACAGACACCTTGGGGCTTTTATGTAGAGACAAGTGATAGTCAACCTACATTTGCTGAATCTTTCTTTGCTTTTGAATTGAGCTTCTGAACAATGTTTGTAGTAATGATAGTAGTAAGATAAATGATTACATCTTTGCCTGAAGAAGGGGCCCAAGTTGCCTCGAAAGCTTGCATATTGTAATCTTTTTAGTTAGCCAATAAAAGGAGTCATTTTGCTGAACACTGTTTTACAAAGAAAATGTTTTGCTTTCAAATTAGATGATAAATGCTTCTCCGGAGTTTAGTAAAAAAGTATGTTTTAGAAAGCAACCTGTAACACACAAACACACACACACACACACACACACACACACACTCCAGTGTACTCATTCCAGTTCTGGAGCCAGAGCCTTTCCTGGTAGCAGTGCGCACAAGGCAGGAAGTAACGCCAGACAGAGTGGTAGTCTGTCAAAGGATCCACGCACTCACTCCAACTTTGGAGTTGACAATCGCAGTTCCATTTGGGTCCATTCCATGCCAAATCAACCAGTGGCCCATGCACTTTGGAAAAAAAAATACCAGATGTACCCTTGTTAGTCAGGAGACACCCTGTAAAAGTTGTTGATGCAAGATCAAGACTTTCCAAGGTGCAGCCAGTTTACTGAGTGGGATGGGGTGTTGATTTTATCCTCCTCATTGTCTTCATCACATTTCACAGGTCCATTGCTCAAGAACTAAACCACCAAGCAGGCTCAGACTTTGCATGCTGGTACATTAATTGGTATAGTGTGTGCCAAAATGAAAACATTTGGTCCAGAAGACCCTGCATGGTCAAAGCAGCCCCTTGAAACTGACCAAAATTTAATTTGAGTTTTTGGCTTAGGTATGTTTAGGCTTCAGAAACACACATTTGCAACTAACACAGACTTGATTTGTTGTCCTTATTCAGATAGCTGTATAGGTCTTCAGAAAAAGCAATAAACGAAAAAGTAACTGCATCAGGGTTTGAACGGCAGAAACCTCAAACAAAAAATCAGAGCACCCTAATCAGTAAGTTATCAAAAATGTCAAACAAATGACAATATCCTGTCTCATGTTGCTGCACAGAGAATGTGATTCTCCATGGCCAAAAGAGTACCTGGGACTCGAGGATACCACTTTTATGTTCCCTACAGAAGATGGCAAACTCAAAGTCAGCCAGGTGAAGACCGTCAATTGACTGTCCCAATATTCACCACTGGCGGCTGGGTGGTCTCGTGCTCTGGAACCCCTGCAGACTTTATTTCTTTCTCAAGCCGTCTGGAGTTTTTTTTTTGTTTTTTTCTGTTGTTCATGTGTTTATGCTTAATGTGCCTTTGGTGGTTTATTTTCTCTATTATATAAAAAAATCCTGGGGTGAGACGAGACGTGACTTATTCAGAGAGATACTTTTGTGCCAAGAGATTTAACCACGCCTGGGGCCAGAAATAAAAGACAAAGAGTAGATGACAAAGTAGAACGTCGTAAAGAATTCAAAAATATTGGTGCGATGCACATGCAGAGCAGGTTAGAGATAATGAAAGTACTAAAATTTGAAAGTCTCAAAAAAATGATAGTAAAGATCGCATTAGTGCAAACAAATGGAAATTATTACTCGGTAAAATAACAGAACAGCGAAAAGAGACTGAATATATTGTTCAGATTTGAACTTTAAGTCGGAGTCTTGTAGATCGTCTAAATCGTGTTGCCAGCAGGGAAAAGTAGTGTTTCATCCCAATGAAGAGGCGTATCCACGAGAATTAAAAGATTTCTTGTTTTGTGAAAGTGAAATTCAAATACGCAAGTGGCAGAGACGTGAAGCGGCAGAGACGTAAAGTGGCGGGCGTGTAGCGCAGGCGGTTGAAGTTGGGAGAGGGAATATGGTGGGCGAGTGAAGAACTTGATGATTATCATTCATTACTGACAAATGGTGAATTCAACACATGTTTAGAATGGAAAATAAAAATGAAAGATTCACATAAGAAAAGTAAGACTTGTTTTTTGTGAAGGTAGGGACCATGTAGGATACAGGAAAAATAATTTTAAAAATGTCTGGACATTCCCACAGTACATTAAGTTAGTCTGAATATCCATCCATCCATTATCCAACCCGCTATATCCTAACTACAGGGTCACGGGGGTCTACTGGAGCCAATCCCAGCCAACACAGGGCACAAGGCAGGAAACAAACCCCGGGCAGGATGCCAGCCCACCACAGGCTAGTCTGAATATTAGACCCAAAATGCTATTTTTTCAAATTTGAGAGGTCTGATTGTTAAACCCTAATGCAGTTTCTTGTTTGTTTGTAACCTTTGTTATAAGCCCTGTGTAGCTAACTAAACATGGTAACAAGTTCAGCAGGCCGTATCAGTCAGAAGAATGCTTTCTGAAAGCCTAAACATGGTAAAGCTAAGGATGCAAAATATTATTTTCCATTTTTTGAAGGTCTGCTTTTACCAAGTGGTGTAAACTGGACCAAATATTTTGATTTTGCTACGTACTATACCTGTCAAGGTACCAGTATGCAAAATTTGAGCCTGCTAGGTGGCTTAGTTCTTTTTATATGGTCTTGTGAAATTGATGAAAAAATAATGCAGTGTCGAAATTGACACCTCTCCCCCCTCACAAAATATTACATCAAAATAATTTTACAGAGTGTCCCCTGGATAACATGGGTACAGCTGGTATTTTATTTTTATTTTTTTTTTAAACTGAAATGTGTGGGATTTCTGGAAAACCGGCTGACCCATATCTTTGTGGAGGTGATAGGAAAACCTACGCAGTTATAAAATTCAATGAAAGATACGAGATCTGTGAGGCAGCAGTGCAACTCACTACAACACCATGATTAGCCAGTCCATCTCCAAGTTAACAAATAAAATGGTATATCTGGGGTTTGCTCTGAGATCTGAACCCAAGACTTTTGGTTTTTTTTTTTTACAGGAAATTGGTAAGTGTGGAAGAAAAAGTGGTTGTGCTAGTTTTATTATAATTACAGGTAAAGAAATATCATCATTGTTCAGTGTGGCTCACATTACATTTAAGTATGGAAATCTGTGTTGTGCTTTAATTCTGTAATTATACTAGAGAGTAATTTATACCTTGGATAATGGGTACCTTGAACTGGTCATTCAGAGTCTGATTTCATTTTGGCATTTTAAATCCTGCATTAAACAAAGTTTATATCCATCTACCCAGCCATCCATTTTCTAACCTGATTATCATGTTTAGGGTCACAGGGGTCAGAAACTAACAACTAAACAAAAGACAGAATGCAACTCATGATTGGGTGCCAGTCTAATGCCAGACATATTCATGTATGTATGCATACATAAAAATTCAAACCAGGTCAGTTTAGAGACCCCCATTTAAGACACAGCATAATGTGCAAACTGCAAAATCATTTTAAAAAGTGACAGGGCAAGGAGTTATGAGGAGCTGTTACAATATGCAGCGAAACTGTTTAACCAACATTAAGTGAGAATATTGAAAGCAATGCTGGGAAGAAGCCACCTTCAAGACTGCATCACTACAAAATGTGAGTACTTTTGAATTATGCTCGAGAAAATTACAGGGAGCTATCAATTTAATAGTAATTCCGAAACAGTCGAACACCATCTACACACCACCAGTATCATAATTCCGTCAAAATGTGAAAAAGTAGGCTGTTTAAAGGAGACCACAAAAAGTTAAAGAGGAAGCACGAAATTGGGATACAGTGCTTTTTTGTTACAACAGTGATTTATAGTGGATTTGACTTTTTTTGACACAGATCAACAGGAAAATGCTCTTCAATGTTAAAGTGAAAGCAGATCTCTGATAAGTGGTCTAAATGAAATACAAATATAAAACTCAAAGTAAGTATTCGCCCCTTTTAATATGACAGATCTACATGATCACTGGTGCAGTGAATAGGATTTAGAAGTCACATACTGAGTTCAGTGGAGATCACCCCTCCGAGGTTTCACTTGATTGTTGTAGAACTGCACCGTATCTGAAAGGTCGAATGTGTGACAAGTCCGTATAGTGGCTTAATCTGCACAATGAAGACAAAAAGAACATTTCCTAAGCAACTTGGTAAAGATAGGATTGAAAAGCACAAGTCAGGGAAGGCATACAAGACACTATCCAAATCACTGAGTATCCATTATGGTCCAGGTAAATCGATCATTAAGAAATGGAAGAATATTCCCACCTACCTCTATGCGTGAAAAAATATTACTCAGTCTTGAGGATGTAGACAGCATTTCCGTAATATAGAAAACTATTTTACAGTCCCTCCCTTTCAAAGATCCAAGAGGACAGTGGGAAAAGGATCTCTCACTCAACATCGCAGAAAAGGAATGGAAAGCAGCAATGCACCGAATTCACTCGAGCTCCATATTGGCAAAGCATAGAATTATTCAACTCAAAATTATATATCGAGCGCATCTGTCTCGTTTAAAATTGTCCAAATTGATTCCAGGGCAAGATCCAACCTGCGAACGCTGCAATCAAGTTCTGGCCTCATTGGACCACGTTTTGGGTGTGCACCAAATTAACATCATTCTGGACCAAAATCTTGGTGACAGCCTTGGTGTCACAATCCCTCCTTACCCATTAACAGCTGCGTTTGGTGGACTCCCAGATGAGCTTAAAGTGGAGAAGGACACACAAACTGTGATCGCCTTTATTACACTACTGGCACGTAGACTTATCTTGTGCAATTGGAAGAATCCTTTTTTATTTTATTAATTTTATTACAATCCATACAAAGCAATCAAGTTTTTACAAAAAGAAGAATTGAGTTAAGAACAGATCAATCCCCACCCTGAGAGCTTGTAAACATACCTAAATTAATAAATTCTCTGTGCTTTATAAACTTATTTTAAAATATTACTGATTAGATCCTGCCATGTTTTGAAAAAAGTCTATACGGATCCTCTAACTGAGTATTTGATTTTTTCCAGTTTCAAATAATATAGATAGATAGATAGATACTTTATTAATCCCAAGGGGAAATTCACATAATTATAACACATCAGTTTCCCACTGACTTAAAAGAGGAGAGTTTGGATTCTTCCAGTTTATCAGAATAAGTCTGCGTGCCAAAAGTGTAGTGAATGCAATCACAATTTGTTTGTCTTTCTCCACTTTAATCCCCTCTAGAAGAACCCCAAACACAGCTGTTAATGGGTTAGGAGGGATTGTGAGTCCAAGACTGTCTAAAAGGTAATTAAAAAGTTTTGTCCAGAATGATGCTAATTTGGTGCAGGCCCAGACCATGTGACCCAGTGAGGCTGGAACTAGTTTGCAGTGTTCACAGGTTGGATCGTGCCCTGGAAACATTTTGGAGAGTTTTAGTCGAGACAGATGTGCTCGATATATAATTTTGAGTTGTATAATTGTATGCTTTGTGCATATGGAGCTCGAGTGAATTCTCTGCATTGCTACTTTCCACTCCTTTTCTGATATATTAATTGAGAGGTCTTTTTCCCAGTGTCATCTTGGATCTTTGAAAGGGAGGGATTGTAAAAGGATTTTATATATTGTAGAGATGGAGTCTTAAGTCCTTGAGAATGAGCAATATTTTTTCCAGCGTGGATGAGGGTGCAAGATGAGGAAAATCTAGAAGGTTCTGTTTAACAAAGTTCCGGATTTGAAGATAGTGAAGCAATTGGAAGAATCCTAACTCTGCTATTCTAAGTCAGTGGGTAACTGATGTCTTACACTATTTGAAAGTGGAAAAAAATCAAATTCACACATAGAGGATCTGTACAAATTGTAATCTAATCTAATCAGTAACATTTTAGAATAAGCATTTAAATTGAGGAAGCCGGTTCTCTTCCCCTCTTTTACTCCATTTATCTTTATTCATTTATTAATGTATCTATTCACTTATTTTTACTAGCATAGGTTTTACACTGCTGGCCTAGCTCTCTTTCTCAGGGGTGGGGATTGATTTGTTTCGAACCTTTTTTTTTTGTAAAACTTGAGTTATGTATATGGAATGCTATTTGATTTTAATAAAATCAATAAAACTAAAAAGAAAATGGAAGAGCATGGCACAACTGCAATTCTGACTAGAGCACACAAAGATGGAGTGATTGTGCAAGAAGAAAACCAGTGAGGGAGGTCACTATATGAACTATCTGAAGGAGTTACAAGCTACAGTGCCTGACCGTACTTACAACAACTGTTGCTCAGGTAATTCAGCAGTTGTGGCTCTATGGGGAGAGTAGCAAAGAGAAAGCCACTGTTGAAAAAAAGAATGAAGAAATAAAAAACACATTTTGCCAGAAGGCACATAAGGAACTCTGAAGTCACCTGGACAAAGGCTCTATGGTTTGCTGAGATCAAAATTAAGCTTTTTGGTCACTAGACTAATCGGCATATTTTGTACACTCTTTCAAAAACACACCATACCCACTGTGAAGCATGGTGGTGAAAGCATTATGCTTGGGGAATGGTTCTCTGTAGCAAGCCCTGAAAGGCTGCAGAGAAAGGTACAGGATAAAATGAATGCAGGGAAATGCTGGAGGAAAACGACCATCCTAAGTATAAAGCCAAAGCTACCCAGGGGTGGCTTAAAAACAACAATGTTATTGTCCTGGAGTGGCAGAGTCAGAGTCGGGATCTTGGTCCAATTGAGAATTTGTGGCTGGACTGGCCCATCGTGATCTCCATGCAGAACTTGAGGAGTTTTGCAAAGAAGAATGGAGGAAAAACAGCAGAATCCATCCAGATGTGCAAAGCTGAGAGAGAGAGGCCTGTACACACTGACTCATGCCTGAAATGGCTACCAAAGGTGTTACCTGCTAAATAGACGGGGGTGAATATTTATGAGATCAAGCAGTTTGTGTTTTATTGTTGTAAATAATTTACATCACTTTGCAGAGATCTTTTTTGTTTTTTTTTAACCTTGACATAATGTCAAATGTCTAACGGGGTGAATACTTTTCACAGGCACTGTCCATGGATACTAGTGTGCAGGATGTTGAAATGCAGCTGTTTGAAAGTCTGGCCAGCTGCTATCCACAGGGTCACCAAAGTCCAAAGGCAAAAGATGAATTACTGTACACAACATTCATTTTTTCCAAACTCATTCTGGTACAGGCTGGCCTCAAGGGTTTGGGGAGGGATTTTTTTTTTAGATGTCAAAACAATAGAAAATCTGTAAGAATATTAAGCATGTGACTTGCTTGGTTTTGGAAAAGGGAATTGTGGTTTAAAAAATATAACATCTTAGGAGTGATGAGGATTTTGAGGGACTGAGATATGACATCTATTAGTCGCAATCAAAGTCGGTAACTAATACCTGCACCATATGCAGCCCCTATTGAAAGGTTACTGTAGGATATTTGTAGGATTTATTAACACGAAAACAGGCAGTTCGGTAAACTGTTGGGACATACAAGCAAATGACTAGTGGATGCATTAAGGACGCCTAAACTGTAAAGTGTTAACAAGAGAACCCACCTTGACGGCTTAACACTCCGTGACACACTGGCAGTGCCATTACTGACGCAGGACATGCACAGACTTGCACTCGCATTACGTACTCGAGACGGCCGAGACGAGATGCGCCATCTGTTCGCAGGCTTTGGCTGGCGGCTGGGCGCGCGGGTGCGCAGGCGCTGTACTAGTAACCCTTGTGGAGGGATGCACGCTGCAGTGTTTACAAAGCGGTTCGCTCAACTTTTGTGGTTTAATATTATTGACCAGTGGCAAATGTACGTTAGACACGCGCGGGGGGCTCATACTCGTGTTGAGCCTCCTAACATCAGCAAGCTGGCACCGACCGTTATTGGTTTCTCCAGGACGGAGAAAGTTGCGTTTTCCACGGGCTTTCCCCAAGCATGACAATCTTTGGAGAGAAAAAAAAAGAAACTACCCTGCAGCCCTCTCCCTGCAGTTCTGGTTAATCTATTATCTGTTTGCTTCATGGGTCTCACTTTTAAATGAGCCGTCGTTAATCAGTTGCTAGCTTGCACTCAGGTGGTCGCCACTACTCCTGGTGCTGGGAATGTAACCGGATGCCCACGTGATGCGTCTGCGTCGTTTCCTTGGCGACTGGTCGTCGGATCTGCCAAAGCCTGTTGAGTCGGTCACCAGCTAGACCCCCTTCTAGCTCCTCCCAACCTCCGAGGGCAAAGTGCAATTGTTAAAAAGGTGGCCCCCTTTCCTTCTTCAACCCCTTTGTATGCATGCTGGGCCATCCTTGATGGTGATTCTTTCTGATGGCCACTGTTGTGATTTTTATTTATATTTAATGAATTGGCCCAGCGTGGTCCACATGACTGTGGCTTTATAAAAAACTGTGCCCTGTGGTGGAGAGGTGCCCAGTCCCGAGCTGGTTCTTGCCTTGCACTTAATGCTGACAGGAAGAACTTTGGATTAAACAAATTAGATAATGGATGGATGGTGAATTTTTTAATCACGAAAGGTCCTTATTGCTCTTGCAGTGACTGGGTAAATTAACTCTTTTTTAAAATTTTGCACGGTGGATGAAGAAAAGGGTGCTTGATTTAACTGGGTAAACATTGGGTTGTTTTTTTTAACCTAGTTTTGTTAAACTTGACTTGCTTGCATGGAATGTTATTTGATCTTAATAAAATCAATAAAATGCTTAAAAAAATGAACTGGGTAAACATTAAGGGCTGTCTGTTTTGAAGTCTGATGTTTTCACATTCAGTGTCACCAGGACTCGGACATTCAATCCAGAATTGTGTCTTCAGCACAGCCCCCCGTGACATGGCAGTGTGGTTTTACGGCACTTTTGTTGGCTATCATCACATATGGTCTCTTCTATCACCTGCCAGTGTACAACTCTATCACACTTTTTTGCATCGAGGTAGCTTGGTACATTTTGATTTTCACCAGCTGGTGGCTACTAAAGGATCTACAATGCTGCTAACTAATAAATCCTCAAACCTGGGTATTTATAGGTACAGTAGCTCCTCTGACCATACAACAAAGTTTGACATGGCTGTGAAATGTTCTAAATGTAACATTTTGGGCATAGTCGGTACAAAATGGACTGTAAATTACAAGGCTGAAGGCTCCGTTTCCATCTCTGTTTCTCAGTGTGACCCAGAGCAAGTGAAGTGAGTTAGCCTGCTACTCACCTATGATGGGTTGAAATCTCAGCAATTAACATAAACCTTGGTGTTAACGTTTGCATTGCACCATGCAATGCGTAAAACATCTGTTATATGCCCTCCTTTTGTATTGGATTCAGAAAAGCAGGATTAATGTTTGGGAAGCACCATCTGTTGGAATGACAGGGACACAGCAATTGGACTAACACAGGCACATAGACGCCTGACCCTTTATTAAGGTGCATTACTATTATTTAACATTTGGCTTAAGCCATTATTGAAGTCAACGTATTGCATCAGGATACATTACAACTATTTGCATTTTATTTATGGATTTATTTATTTTTACAGTGGAAGCTGGGTAGGTTGAGTGACTTACTCGTGGTCACAATGTGAGGCACAGGAGGGAATTGAATCAGCAACCTACTGTTTTTAATCTCAGTACCTTAACTTATGATCTAGCTTAAAGATAAAAAGAGTTGTACCAGCTATTTGTGCTTGGAAAATACTTTCAAAAGGCATTTGCTGTAGAAAGGAGCTATATACTGTAAAAAGCGTGTGTCATTTCTTAATCATGATTTTAGTAATCCACTAAACATAAACAGTAGTAAGGACAGAGTGCTTCTCTTTAATTTCCCTCTGCTTTAAATTTCAATGGCAAGTTTCTCCTGAGTAATACAATACAAGTCCCCAAGAGCTTTATGCCACATATACTGTACACACATATAAACATAAGCAGGAGGTTATTCCTCACTACTGACCTAAACAGATGTTCATTACACATTTTCTCTCCTGTTCTAAAGTACCAAATAGACACACACAGGGTCAGGGATACAGAGGTGGAAAGTGGGGGTTCACATGATACAAGCACACACCACGCAATCTCTCCGCTCACACATGTGTAACACCTTTCTAACTCTATTCCAAGTGTTGTGGACTGGCTGTAGGCCGAGTATCTCTGGTGGAATGTGTGTTCTTTATGAATCTTATGTAGTCTTTTGTGTTGTGCCACACTAGCAAGAAGTCAGTGTGTTGACAAGCTGCATTCAAAGTTTCTTGTACCTTTTGAGCTAAACCTTTTAACACATATTTTGATACAGACCCCCACATTTCCATTTTTCTCTTCACATTCCAGCTCTTTCAGAATGTTAACGTACTCTCCTCTCTTAATTGCAAAGTATCGTTGCTATGGTGACTTGCAGGGAGTCACAGTGCAAGTTCTGCACAGCTGTAAGTTTGCGTCCCTGATTCCTGACAGGTTTCTTTCAACTCCCTCCTTCATATCAGCTGAGAGTGCGTGTGAAAAAGAGCTTGGCTGTTACTAGCAGCTCCGGGCGCCTCCTGTTGTCCACATTTTTTGACCTTTGAGGAGTGAACCACTAAAGTATGCAGTTTGCTAGAGGAGAGTCCTCCGCTGGTTATTACGTTGTCTGATCCCATAACCTTTCAGGAATCTGTCTGCATTCTTTGTAAACCCTGCTTTCGTATCAAGGGCTATTGGTGTGAGAAGTTAGGGAGCAATTTCTGTTTGATTGCTGCATAAATAGAGTGGCTTTAAGAAATACATTTATTTATGTTAAATTGATTCAGAATTAGACCAAATTAGTATGCAAGGATTCAGTGATGGCTAGTCAGTTATTCTTTAGTAGATGTAGTTGCATACAGTATTAACAATCACTGTCTTACTTTATATCTCCGTTGTTGTTCTGCTCATAGCTTCTGCCATTGTTCAGCACAATGTAATTCTATCTATCTATCTATCTATCTATCTATCTATCTATCTATCTATCTATCTATCTATCTATCTATCTAAGTTAGAGACAGAAGACTCTTGATATGTCTCTTTCTTTTCCAGTATTTACTTTATGACGAGGACAGAAAACCGTTTCCAGTTGGTTTCTTTTGGAATTAAGTGAAAACTTCGCTGTTCATGTTGTACTGTGTTTGACTTCTGGGCAGGTGTCAACTCCACCACAGGGAAAAAATAATCTGAAACCCTCATTTATACGATAGCAAAGTCATCTGGGATCATCTGTGTGCAGAGGCTCTAGAGTTTATTTATTTGGGTATTTATTGTCCCATCGAGTTGTGACCAGGCAATGTTAAACCTAAAATGAAAATGTGACGTTTCTGTTAGCCCAGGTGCCTCCTTGTATAGAACACCATTAAGTTAAGAATGTTAAGGACATACATTACTACTACTACTATTTATTTTATTTATATAGTGCCTTTCCTTAATCGCTTCATAAATATTCAGAAGGGTGCAAAAAAGAATAAAAATACAAAGATCAAATAGCAATAGGTACAATTTAATATGAAAAACTAACCATCAAATGATGGATTAATACATGAAACAGAAGGTTTTGAATTAGAGTAAGAAGAAATAAGCAGGGACCAAAATATACAAAAATACAACTGCTAGAGGAACACCATGAACAAACTGTATAATATATGTACAGTAAGCTTTAATATGTCTGGGGGTCTCCCTTCCTGACTTTGAATTGTACCATTGGGCCTATGCCCTCCATATGATTTGGTGAACAGTCCAAAGAACAAAATGTTGAGGCACCAACTGGGTCAACCCATTTAATGTATTCAGTGTCCCCAAAATAAACAGATGCTCAATGGCATGTAAAGGTGCAGCAAAGCAAAACAGACTCAGGGTGGTTCAGTGCTCTGTCAGGAGGTCAATATGTGGTGTAGAAGAAGGCTGGACACTGACAGACACACAGACAAACAATCTCCCAAAAACACACACGTGTATTTTCTTCATTGCCTTTTCCAGCTCACAGCACACAAACCCATAATATAGCTCAGCCCTTCCTTTCTTTCTCTCTTTTCTTCTCTGCTGCCTCCACTCCTCTCTCGCAAGCCCTGTCTTCTGCCTTCCGGCTCCCT
Source organism: Polypterus senegalus (assembly GCF_016835505.1). Lineage (NCBI taxonomy): Eukaryota > Metazoa > Chordata > Cladistia > Polypteriformes > Polypteridae > Polypterus > Polypterus senegalus. The sequence goes on from NC_053162.1 coordinate 43,683,507, forward strand.
TAATGGAGTGAGGCAGCCTCTTTTATACTGCACCCGGAAGTGCTCTCTGATCATCTTCTGGCAGCACTTCTGTGTGTGGTGGAAGTGCTGCAGACAATGGCTCCGGAGCTGTCCAGGTGTCCCCTGTTGCAACCCAGGGGGGATGCCCTCTCATGTCCCGGGGTACTGCCATTGATGTGTCCTCTCCCCCAGTCCTCTACTCAGAAGGGTGTCCCAAGTGGGCACGGACCCCGGTCATCTATCACAGTGGATAGGAACATTGTTCAGAATGAGGCGAACAATGCCAGTGGTGTCTCTGCTTTATAGCAGCCCAGTCGGAATGGATGGAGTCTGTTGACCTCACTGGCGGTTTCTCAGGGCTGTGGGAGAAAGAAAAGAGAATATTACTGGCAACAGCAACCTTGTGTCACAGAGTGGTATGGCTTTACCTAAGACATGCCTGGAAGGCGAACCTCAGGCGTGCATGCGTGACTCTGGCTACAAATGGAGCAAAACTGTGTCCTCTTGACCTCTTTCTTTACAACCTTCTCTGACTTGCAGATTAAAATCTTTGCCCCCAAACGTGTCCCTGTATTTATTATGCCTTCCAGACATGGCATCATGTTGAGAAATTATTGGGACCGTGAGATGGCATCTGCATATCCCTGACGTTAATAACCCACCATTACGTATAGATGGTAAGACATTTTTTTAAATTGGTCTAGAAGAGGTATTTGCACATTAGAAGACATCGTCTGTGGAGGTTTAGTATTGAGTACGGCAGGCTAGGGCCAGGGGTTTCAGTTGTTCACTCAGTTTCAAATTAGATGTCTGTTTATATTAACAGAACGTCCTGTTTAATCTGATGGCTAACTGTGTCTCACTGTTTACAGTCTAATAAACTGGATGGGACAGAAACATGTAGGCACTGTGACATGAAAGACCAATGTGGGCTTCTGTGAGTTAGGGTAACCGCTAACTCAAGTTAGTGCTGAACCACAGTGATGTACAGTACTTTGCTCCCTTTATTCCTATTTCTTCATATTTTCATATTCCTACCCTCTCTGTAAGTTCAGTGTATCTGTGGTCCTGTGGTTTCAATACCCAATGTCCCTGCTGTCTAGGAATAGGGAGATTGCTCAGTTATGGGTAAGGGTAGCCTAACACACTCCTTATTTTGTCTTTTTTTTCTCTTGTGTAATTTAAGCTCTTTGATGGATCAACAATATTTGTCTAATGTGACATTAGAGCACCCAATAAAGTAGTGGAACAGACCCTTTAAGGTAGAGCCTTGCATGCTTCTGTGTTAATTACAGCAGGCATGTCAAACACGTGGCCCACCAACAGAAATCTGTGCGACCTGCATGACAGATCCTAGTTAGCACTAAACTTGTACAAAATTATTATGATTATTTGTGAATCATTCTGCATCTTTGCCGTTACTTATTGACTTTTCTTACTTCTGCCTTTTGACAAAAGCGCGTTTTCCCACGGTATTACGGTACCGGAAACGTCAACTGCTAGTATAGTTGCAGCTGTGTCATCGGCTCCTTGATACCCTAGGCATGACACTGCCCCCCCTCACGAGCCTTGACCAAAGTTAATGAGCTGCGACGTCGCAACTGAAGTGCTAGGCTGCAGCAGCCTGGCAGGCTACACTACTGGCTAGTGCTGCTGAGACTGGCCACTGGACAGAACTGACCATCACGAGTAGTGATTGCTCGCATATTTTCATGTAACGGAGCGGCAGATCGATAGGCGGATCGGTGCTATGTCCGCAGTGATGCGGGCTCTGCATCGGTCTGTCGTAGTGAAAAAGGAGCTGAGCTGTAAGGCAATGATCTGTGTTCCTACCTTCACCCATGGTCATGAGCTGTGGGTAGTGACCAAAAGAAGGAGATTGCAAATATAAGCGGCTGAAGTGAGTTTCCTCCGTAGGGTATCTGGGCTTTCCCTTAAAGATAGGGTGAGAAGCTCAGTCATCTGGGAGAAACGCAGAGTAGAGCCACTGTTCCTCCGCATCGAGAAGAATTAGATGAGGTGGCTCTGGCATCTGATCAGGATGCCTCCTGGACGCCCACCTGGTGAGGTGTTCTGGGCATGTCTAACCGGGAGAAGGCCCCAGGGAAGACCGAGGACACGCTGGAGGGACTGTGTCTCTCGTTTGGCTTGGGAATGTCTCAGGATTCCCCCAGAAGAGCTAGTAGAAGTGGCCGGGGAGAGGGAAGTCTGGGCATCTCTGCTTAAGCTGCTGGCCCCGCCACCCAATCTCGGATAAGTGGAAGAGGATGGATGGATGGATGGATATTTTCACGTTTTTTTGCTCTAGTTTTATGTAATTTTGTGCTAGTACTGTAACGAACAGTTAGTGCAGACTACAGCTGAAGATCTGAAGTGGACGCGAGAAGTTGGTGAGTTGTTTATTAACAGATTTTTGTGATTTTGAGTTTGTAAAATTAGTGTAGGTCAAGGGGCTTTTTGCATATCATCTTATTTTACAATATAAACTTTGAAGTAAACTTCGTAAAGTAAAATTTGATTTTTGGAGGATTTGTTTCCCAACTTCTATTACTGAGCAATGAATTCAGTGAACGTTTTCGTGATTTCAGTTCACACGAACAGGACTTTGCACTGTTTACGTCACCATACTCTTACAACTCTGAGAATGTGCCTGAGAATATCCAAATGGAATTGATTGAACTGCAGTCAGATTCTATTCTGAAGGCAAAATACAACAAAGTTGGTGTGCCAGGCTTGTATGCTTACCTTCCACTCTCGTATGTGCAGATCCGTAAGTTGGCATCGAGAGTACCGTCTATGTTCGGAAGCACTTGTCTTTGTGATCAATTGTTTTCGTTAATGAAAGCGACCAAAACCCCACATCGCTCAAGACTTACTGTCAAGCACCTTTCATCCCTCATAAAAGTTGCAGCTGCACAAGATTTCAAGCCTGATATTGACAAACTGGTTACTAACAAGAGATGCCAAGTGTTGGGACAAAAGAGATAGATCTCAGACTGTAAGACTCCTATATAAGGACCTAGCTAAAAGGCTAAGACTCTAATTGTACGCTGTTGTATGGAGATTGTATGGAAATAAATTGCTTTTCTTTAAACTTTAAGTGTTACATTTTTTTTAAAGTTTTAAGTATTGGAAAGAAAGCTACAGTAACTTTATATAGTAGTATTTGTTAGTGCGGCCTGCTGACGCAGCAGTCGCAGCCACCAGTGGTAGTGAGTTTGACATGCCTGAATTACAGTAAAACAAATGAGAATGTTATAAGGCACAAGCAAGGGGGCTGTGCCAGAAGACATGGCTACCTGAAACTTGGCTGGCTATACAGACCTTGACTTATGTGTTGGCACATCTTCAGTCAGGACAGAGGGCACCAGTCTGAGCCCTTGGATACAAGCCAGCATAGAAAACATTGGTGCGGACTGCAGCTTCCTTCCGCTTCAAGCGATGAGCTCTTCTTTATCTTCTGTAATACAATAGACTCCCCCTCCCCCCCCTTTTTTTTAACTTGATGCCAAAAATATATAATGGACTGAAAAAACAAAAAACAAAATGGCAAAGTAAGATAAAATTCCTAGATACTTAAAATATACAACATTATCAGATCAGCAATACATCCCATTCTTTAAACAAGGGCACTCCTGCTTATAAAGCCTAACAGGACATGCGGTGGACCAGATGGCCCTTTAGCACGTTGGAAGCCCCCTGATAAGAGACAGATTTTTATTTTTTGTTTGTTTTTTGGTAACTGGTGTCTCTGGCCAGGCTGGTGTTTGTTTTCTGTTTGCCATAAATGGGTGGCACTGAGCTGACACCCTGTCTTTTGTAAAGTAGGTCTCCCTTAAACACACAATTCCAGGCTGTCCATATGGTTGGTGAAATGCCCATTAGAAGAAACTGGAAGCGTTTGTTACTGTACATTTTCAATTTTTTTTCCTAACACATAGTGAGAGTGGGTCCAACCAACAGTTAGGTAGTTTTGTGTTTCTCTGGTAAATGTTTTATCACAAAGCTATTTTTACTGTTGAAAACTGTTAAGTAATGGATAAATATACAGGTGAGAGAAAATCAGACCACCAATAATTTTTGTTATGAGTTGTAAAACAACAGACACAAAAATGTAAAAGAGGACTGGGGTTTCAAGGCAAAAGTCCAAAAGTTCTTCTTCTTCAGATCATTGGTCAACAACGTGTTGGTGGCTGGCTGTATCTTGGGGGGCTGGAAGAGGTGGGCGGAGTAATAGTAGGGTCACTGATCTTCATCCAGGTCATCTGGAGGAAAATAACCATGGATTCCTGATCTGAGTCACCTGCCTAATTTGCACCACACTTTCACACAATTTTCACACAGGCATATCAAAGATCACTTTTTATGGCGCTACCTGATCTGTATCACAAATGTTACACCTGACGCTTGCAGCATTCTCATTGATTGGATGATGAAGCTTTTATTGTCACTGTGAAATAAAAGCCTTTCCAGCTCATTGATCAAAAAGCAGAACATGGCATGGACCAAAAATATTAACCTACCTACAGTATCTTCCCTGTGATTTTAAAGTTAGCAGACCCACAGCCTGGTTCACGTGCCTCCATAATACTTATATAGGGGTAACGTTCACTCCACACATTCTTAAATTTGCTGTAAATGTCAAAAGTTTTAAAACCCAAAACCATTTCTTTCTTTATATATATATATATATATATATATATATATATATATATATATATTCTTTTCGCGTTTGAAACAGAAATTACGTATGACCACAGAACACATTATAATACAGGAACTAATCACTTTGTTTGTGGACGCCATTTTTATATCGTCTTTATGAATTGTTATTATTTGTGTGAAAGTTACTTTACTGATATTGAAAAGAAGTAAACACAAACACGCCAATCTATCCCATAGACGTGTGCCCCGCGTCACCCTCTACCAGCCCTCCTCTCTGGACTCCAGCGCTGAGCCGTCCGCCGCCAGGCGTGTTCTGACAGAGAAGTTTTATTTATTTGTCCACATGACTGTCGCGGAAACTGCCACGTTATAACTTTTTTTTAATTGGCAGTACTTGATAGTAGAAGAGATGAGAAAAACAGCTTTGCGTCTTTCTACTTTTTAACTGTGCCGAGCTGTAAACAATGTGAAGATGACACTGCCTTCAGCGGCGAGGGGTCGTGAGAACAAAGTGGACCCTCGGAGGCGCGGAATGTCGAGCTGCTCTGCCGGGTCGAGAGCTTCACAGTTTTGGGCGGCGTTCTCTCTTCTCGCACTGTTTGTGACACTTCGAGTGCCCCGTCGGCTCCTAGGAGAGTGGAAATCATTGCGAATGAGTGTGATCGGCACCATCGAAGCAAAACTCTCTTTGTAAATTGCGCTTCACAACTACTTACTGTTCCTTAAGGTGAGTTCAGGTCACTAAAACCCCGCAACATTCAAGATTGCTTTTGTGATGAATTCATTTAAGAAGATGGAAGGTTTACATCTGAGAAGATGTACCGACCTCTTCATGTGAAGTATTGATCTTGGGAATTGTTTGGACTTTCTGCCCGTTAAGCACGGAAGGGCAGTGTCCACATTTCTCAGAATAATTTTTCTCTTAAATCACAGGCACGTAGTGCAAGGTTGTCAGGCAGAAATTTCCAGGATCGCATAGAAAATGTTATTTCTATACCACAGCGGTCGTGTAGCACCTTTCACAAGGGATCTGCTACCAAGAGATGATCCAAATGCATTTAAGCTGCTGTTTGTGCTACGTACCTGTTGTGTTATAGCACCTTTAAAATGTACTTTACCCGAAAGCACTCCAGTACTGCTCAATGTATCTTTACTTCTTACATGTTAATGTTTTACTGCTTACTAATTTATATACTCCATTTTATTTTTTTTCCTTGCACTCAGTGAACGAAGCCATTTCATTTCAAAGAAACCACAATTTGGTCAGGTGTATATTTATGATCACAGAGGAGTGATGCAACATAGAAGCGACAGAGCATGTAACAATTCCCATGAAAATAACAATCTCTTTAAATTATATATCCGGATAGCCAAACCCGGGGGTGGGCGAGGGAAGCCCCCTAGTTTTTGATAAAAAAAGAGAAACCTGACCTCAATAGAAACATTATAAAAATAGAAATATCTTGTGTCTTCTAATTGTATGAAATTACAATTGTGCACAATTGTGCAGTGTATTTTATATCATAAAATGAAAGCTAGTAAAAATACAGAACATTATGTCCTAAGGAGAAAAGTTAGTTTTTAACAGATAAATAAATAATACATACCAGAATTACTAAAAAGAGCGAAACAGTCCGACTTGGCTAAATATGAAAGGAGCAGTCGCAGTGAGGCATTATAAAGGCATGTTACGTTGGCCAATAGTGTGTGTGTGTGTGTGTGTGTGTTTGACAATGCTCACCAACTATGGAAAAACCTAGCATGTCACATCTTCTTGGTCAGTGGAGTTGCTAGGTGTTTGTTCTGCAGTATGTAAAATACAGTGTACATACTAGATTCTTACATCATGCTATGAACTGAATGAGGACATATTTGACCAACACCACTAACTTAAAACATCAGGAAAAACCTAGTAACTCCAAAAACTAAAAAAACTCAATTTTGATAAAAATGGCAGTAACCAGGTTTTTCCATTGTACATGAGAACCTCAGACAATGTACAGTGCTTTGTCCATCAAGCAGCCTTGCATATTTTCTGATAGTATGTACAGTTAGGTCCATACGTATTTGGACATTGATGAAGTTATTGTTATTTTTTTTCCAAATAATATTGGAATTGAAGCTATATAATGAATGTGGGCAGTGCAGACTGGCAGCTTTAACTTGGGGCTTTTTACATCCAAAATGGGTTTAGTAATTATAACACGTTTTATATATCATTCCCTCCTTATTAGGTCGTCCTCAATAGGATCCGTGATCGCTTGCTCACCTGCCAGCGACTGGAACAGTCTGGTTTTACACCTAAGAAGCACAAACGCAAATATCAGCAGAGTTTCTTTGCAGCCTTTGTCGATTTTTGCAAAGCGTTCGACTCAGTTGATTGAGTTGCCCTGTGGGACATCCTGAGGGTTCGTGGGATCCCCTCGAGGTTGCTGGATATCATGGCCGGCCTGTACACTGGTACTGTGAGCGATGTGCAGAGTGGAGGCAGAACCTCTGTGTTTTTCCCCAGTTGATTCTGGGGTTCGACAGGGGTGTGTTTTTGCTCCTACTGTTCAATGCTTGTATGGACTGGATGTTGGGCAAGGCCGTGGGGTCCAGCGGGGGGCATCTGTTGGTGAAGAAAGATTCACTGATCTTGACTTTGCTGACGATGCTGTGATCTTCACGGAGTCAATGGAGGCTCTAATCGGGGCGCTCGAGAGACTGAGCGAGGAGTCTGAGTGTCTGGGCTTGTGAGTGTCCTGGAGAAAAACCAGGATCCAGGCCTTTAATGACCTCTTGGGCACAGCCATTAGCTGTGTGTCTGTCTGCGGAGAGAGTGTCGACCTTGTTGAGAGGTTTACTTACCTTGGCAGTGACATTCATGTCTCTGGCGACTCTTCCTATGAAGTCAGTAGACGGATTGGGAGAGCATGAGGGGTCATGTGGTCGCTGGAAAGGGGTGTGTGGCGCTCCCGATATCTATGCAAAAGGACGAAGGTCCAAGTCTTTAGAGTCCTGGTGCTTCCTGTCTTGCTATATGGTTGCGAGACATGGACACTATCCAGTGACCTGAGACAAAGACTGGACTCCTTTGGTACTGTGTCTCTCCGGAAAATCCTTGGGTTCCATTGGTTTGACTTTGTGTCGAATGAGCCATTGCTCATGGAGTCCCGAATGAGGCACATTACCTGCATTGTGAGGGAGCGTCAGTTACGGCTCTACGGCCATGGGGTGCGTTTCCCCGAGGGTGATCTGGCTCGTAAGATCCTCATTGTTGGGGACACGAATGGTTGGACCAGGCCAAGGGGTCACCCACATAACACCTGGCTGCGGCAGATAGAGGGTCATTTCCAGAGGGTGGGACTGGACCACGCGTCTGCCTGGGGGGTTGCCAACCGGGATCCTGAGTTGTTTCATCGTGTAGTGGGTGCAGCCCTACGCTGTACCAGTGCATGCTTCCCAACTTGACTTGAGTTGACTTATTATGCAACCCGAAGTATTTACACAGTTGACTGACCAGCTGTACCATGGCCAGGTGCGGGCAGTTCCCTCATTATTTCATAAACGTGTAGATAGGTTACAGGTCTGGAGTTAATTCCAAATGTAAAATTTGCATTTTGAATTTGAAAGTTTGGTCACTGAGACACTTATGTGTCTAACTTGATATATGACAAAGGAAAGTTGATTGATGAACAATATAATATATAGATATGCTGATGCCCATCAGTCAGTGTCTATATTTGTCATAAAGTTTGCAATGTCCATCAGTTAACCTTTACAAATATCTGTAGTGTCATAGTGTACAAAGTTCATCAATTAGTCTTTTACTATGTCTTATTGTACAGTATATACTGTCAGAATTTACACAAATAAGTCAGCCTTCTTTCTTTATTGTCTTGCAGTATTATATACTTTATAGTAAGGAATTACACTATGTTGATTAGTCTGTTAGCCTTGATGTTTAAAGATATATAGCGATAATTATAGAAATAAATATATATAGATACAGGGTGGTCGAGATCTAATTATGCAACTTTTAATGCAATGCAGGAAAACAGTACAAGACAAATGAATTGTTCGAAATATGTTGTAATAAATGAAAATGGACTTGCATTGAATTCACTGATTTTTCCATGTAATGTCCCACTTGTCCTCCATTCAGTTGGATACAGGCTCGGAGTAATAAACTTAAGTTATAGCGTAATGAAAATTGCATAATTAGATCTGGACCACCCTGTACATATACAGCATAGATAGATATAGATACTATATATGTGTGTGTGTGTGTGTGTGTGTATGTATACCCCACAATAAAATCCACAAATCCCTTCAGTGCAATACCAGACTGTACCAGGCAGGTGCCAGCCCTGGACAGAGATGAAAGTCTGTCCTCATGCAGATACTCAAGGGGCCAATTTATATTCAATGACTAACTAAAACTGTACATCTTCTGGATCACTTTGAGTAGTGAGAAAAGTAAAAATAAAGAATTATAATAATAATAGGTGGCACGGTGGCGCAGTGGTTCGCTTCCCTGGTCCTCCCTGCGTGGAGTTTGCATGTTCTCCCTGTGTCTGCGTGGGTTTCCTCCGGGTGCTTCGGTTTCCTCCCACAGTCCAAAGACATGCAAGTTAGGTGCATTGGCGATCCTAAATTGTCCCTAGTGTGTGTGTGTGCGTGTGTGTGTGTGTGTGTGTGTGTGTGTGCACGCTGCCCAGGGTTTTTTTCCTGCCTTGTGCCCTGTGTTGGCTGGGATTGGCTCCAGCAGACCCCTGTGACCCTGTAGTTAGGATATAGCGGGTTAGATAATGGATGGATAATAATAATATGTGTGGAAAACTACAGTACTGTACTTGGAGAAAAATGTCATAAAGATGGTTGACAGGGGGCAGCATTTCAACTGAAGAAGCTGGATGTATGTGACAACAGTACTGTATTAACACTATATCACCATACTGTGCTCTTTCTCTGCCTGACACTTCATTTGTATTTTGTTCTGATAGACGTTATTGACAGCTCTGGACTCTGTTTTGAGCCAGCTTTGTACACCAAGAATCAGAAGCGTATGTCTACTATAGTCTTTCTTTATATCATTGGGTCTTGTGTTGATCCTGTGACAGACAACATTATTTTCTCTTTAGCCTTGGACCCTTGATATGGTCATCTTGGGAAAAGGTCTTAAGGATATCTATAAGAAACTACAGCATGTGAAGTTTGTAATGAAAAGTGCAAAATAGGCATTAAATATGTTTTGCCGGGTGTGTAGAATGGCTTACTCGTATTACGACTAAGAAATAAATTGGTGACTTTTGAAAGTATATTTAAAAAGTAACAAATAAAAATGAAACATAATCATGTTTTTTTTTTCTGCTCTGCGTATCCTTTTCGCTCTGATCTCTGCTAGAGTAGATCTAAGTAGCTCTGGAGTCAATAAGCTGCCCCCTGGTTAATGGAGTCCTCTTATCGGAGGCCAGCTTCTGGCCAGCTGTCCTGAAGATATGTCAATTGAGACCACACAGGGCGGCAGGAGCAAAATGTGAAGATATGGCAGGGAGCACTCGTCCAGTGAAGGGCAGACTACAAAGTGTGCCAAAGTGGCCTTGAGACTCCATCTGTCTGCTGTGCAGGAGGCAATATGAGAGATTATCCTCGCTCGTCAAGACTGAAAGTTAGAAGGGTGAAAGGAAACATGACCTGGATATTATGCAGTGCTCCATCACAATCCTTTTGGCATTTTGAGTGATAAGTATGCTATCTTCATTCAGTGCTACGACTTGTTGCCTGTGCTGTTACCCTGCACATTATGTCTCAACAGTCAGTGCTGTCCGCTCAAGAGCACTTTGCCGAGCTGTAGTATCAGACTCTGGTGATCGACTGCGGCAGACTACCGAGATCTGACAAAACTGAAAGATAAACCTTAAAGTCTGCCAACCTCTAACAAGATTAGGGTCTGCTCTGATAAACCTGCATGCTGCTGACATCTTACCGGATCATACCGTGGGGCACTAAAGCTCCAGGATGACAACATATTAGAGGATTTAATTGTCGCTTGGTAAGGCTTTTGGCTGTTTAGCTACAATGAGTAACGGTAAAGCACAAGGTTAGTGATGGCTGACAAGGTTACACGCTGATACACGCTGGTAGGCTAAAAGAGAATGTTACTAACATCTGACAGGACCACATTTAAGTGTGTTAGCGCCATGGGCTTGCAATACCAGACCCACTAGTGCAGGTATTTACTATAGGCACCTATTGACAGTCAAAATCATTTTATGAATTATGTTTTTAATAATAATATATTACTATTGAAAATATAAGGCACTTAAAATGTTTTTGCATGCATATAACATGTTAAAATGCATATATTTTGCAAATAAATTATATCTCAATTTTTTTTTTTAATATCACTAATAATGTATACATTTTGACCTGAAAAAGTATGGATTTGAAAAATGCGTTTTAAACTAGATAATAGAATATATTACATTCATATAGTTCTGATTCAGATATTTTACTTACTGTAAGAGAGATTAATTAATTATTTGTTTAGACAAATATGCAAATTTCTTTATTTTACATTATGTCTCATGATTTATTAATTAAATCTTGTTATAAGCTATACTTTAGTATTCAGGCCAGGTGGTATCATTCTTAGAGAGGTAGCGAAATGATGACCTGCAGACCGAAGAAAGGGCATTGTAGGAAAAGAAAGTACCGTATATACTCGCAGATAAGTCGGGACTTGATTTTACCGTATATCCATCAATCCATCCTCTTCTGCTTATCCGAGGTCGGGTCGCAGGGGCAGCAGCTTGAGCAGAGATACTCAGACCTCCCTCTCCCCGGCCACTTCTTCTAGCTGTTCCGGGGGAATACCGAGGCGTTCCCAGGCCAGGCAGGAGACATAGTCCCTCCAGCGTGTCCTGGTTCTTCCCCGGGGCCTCCTTCCGGTTGGACATGCCCGGAACACCTCACCAGGGAGGCGTCCAGGAGGCATCCTGATCAGATGCCCGAGCCACCTCATCTGACTCTTCTCAATGCGGAGGAGCAGCGGCTCTACTCTGAGCCCATCCCGGATGACTGAGCTTCTCACCTTATTTTTAAGGGAAAGCCCAGACACCCTGCAGAGGAAACTCAATTCAGCCGCTTGTATTCACGATCTCGTTCTTTCAGTCACTACCCATAGCTCATGACCATAGGTGAGGGTAGGAGCGTAGATCGACCGGTAAATTGAGAGCTTTGCCTTACGGCTCAGCTCCTTTTTCACCACGACAGACCGATGCAGGGCCCACATCACTGCGGACACCACACCGATGCGCCTGTCGATCTCACGCTCCATTCTTCCCTCACACGTGAACAAGACCCAGAGATACTTGAACTCCTCCACTTGGGGTAGGATCTCTCCCCCAACCCTGAGAGGGCACTCCACCCTTTTCTGGCTGAGGACCATGGTCTCAGATTTGGAGGTGCTGATTCCCATCCCAGCCGCTTCACACTCAGCTGCAAACCAATCCAGAGAGAGCTGAAGATCACGGCCTGAGGAAGCAAACAGGACAACATCATCTTCAAAAAGCAGTGACCACACTGTCTTTTTTTTTTTCTATGTCTGTGCGGCAATGCACTGTATTGGCATGTGTTCTTAATCTCTCTCTCTCTCTCTCTCTCTCTCTCTCTCTCTATTGTGCCTACGTGACCACACATAATACCCAAACTATTCCGAAGCGACGTTTGCACTGTTTTGTGTTTTTTTTGTATCTTACACCCTCGTACACTTTTATTGTAAGAGCATCCCTTGTCTACGATGGAGCGTTCGACCAGAAGAAAATATGAAGCTGGTTTTAAATTAAACGTCATTGAAGTAGCGAAAGGAATTGGTAACTGCACTGTTGCAACAAAATTTGCTGCGTCTGAGAAACTGGTGCGAGATTGGAGGAGACAAGAAAATGTAAAAAAAATTAAAATTTAAGTGTTGCATTTTTGAACGGGCGTTTAAGTCAGGGTCTGATTTTATGATCGATATTTCAGGTTTCAAGACCCTACTTATACGTGAATATATATGGTATGCAAGAAAGTATGACGTAAGGCCAAGCAGGTCGTTCGATCAGCCACACGAGAGATTAGGTACCGGGACATTAAGCGTAGTTACGATATTAGAGATGTTTTAATTAGGACTGCTATTAAAACGTAATCATGGTTAATAGAACAAGTAACATTTTTAATCAAAATTAACTGCATATTAATCACGGTTTTGTTTTTTTTTTCTAGAATATTAACATTTTCACAAAGTCAAAAATAACTTGGTAATTTCTTCTAAAACCATTTTTAATAATTGCTTTCCTGTGCATATTAAATTATTCCAGTTGTTACACAATGATGTTCAATAAACTAATGCCCAAGGACCACCAAACACCACAAGGAGGTTGCAAATTAATAAATACAGTTTGGTTAACATACCAAAAGCACTAACAATTACACAAAAATTGCTGTAAATATTAAAAACCAGAACCATCAAATTCTGGTTCAGCTCTTGTGCCCAATCAGCACTGTTGGAGCTCCGGTTGTGCTTAACTGTGTGAGACATACAAGTCAACTCCACAGCAGTCACTCGGAGAGGAGAAGTCATTAATTAGAATGAAAATGAGTATGGCTTAGGCTTTTAAATAACAATGGATAGACTGCAAAAACTTCTAAATATACTGTATATCTGATAGGGTTATATATTTACAGTAAATGTTTTAAATTGCAGATTAGATTAGAATGCGGGCAGCACGGTGGCGCAGTGGGTAGCGCTGCTGCCTCACAGTTAGGAGACCCAGGTTTGCTTCCCGGGTCCTCCCTGTGTGGAGTTTGCAGGTTCTCCCCGTGTCTGCGTGGGTTTCCTCCGGGCGCTCTGGTTTCCTCCCACAATCCAAAGACATGCAGGTTAGGTAGATTGGCGATCCTAAATTGTCCCTAGTGTGTGCTTGGTGGGTGTGTGTGTGCCCTGCAGTGGGCCGGCACCCTGCCCGGGGTTCGTTTCCTGCCTTGTGCCCTGTGTTGGCTGGGATTGTCTCCAGCAGACCTCCGTGACCCTGTAGTTAGGATATAGCGGGTTGGATAATGGATGGATGGATGGATTACATTAGAATGAGTCATTTATGAATTACACAACAAGTCTAACTATCTTAACCATCCTAGATGTATGTATGGAATTATTAGCCTGATCAATGTGCACTGATTATTGCCTAGTTTTATTGGTTAAAGTATAATATAGACTAATGTAAGCTATAATGTAGGCTTCTGGAGGTAACGTATAACTAATTAAATAATGAAAACATACCATGTCTGCTTTGGGGAAGTATGAATGAGGTCTAAGGAATCAAGCGAGTCCATTCTGCGTCATCTGCTCTTGAGCTGCTTGACCATGAGCAGCACTTGCACCGTGCTGTTTCAGGTCAGATATCCTGTCTCGCATTTAGTCCTATACATTGACAGCCTCTTGCATTTCAGGCGGACTTGCATTAGCAGACATCACTGCATGTAGTGTCTTGTTCTGGACGTTCCACTATACTATGTGATGTGACTTTCCTTTTTTACTATCAATATGTGAACACAGCATAATAGAAAGGATGACACTGATGCACGGTCTCACTCGGCACACTGTGCTTCTTCATGTTCAAGGTTCACACAGCACAAAAATGAAACTCGGCCTGCATAACTTGTTTGATTTTAATTTTTTTATGTTATTCTCTGCACTTTGAAGAGCGAGTTTATATAACATGAAACAATGAGTACAAAAATACAGGTCAGTACAGGTTACTGATTTAATACGGTACACTGTGTTTTATTTTGTAATATGGGACAATCCCATATTACAATAGACAAATGGCGACTCTAATGGTGTGTGTTGATGAAGATCATTATCAAGAAACAACGCAGGAATTGATCATTGCTATTAATGGACTTGGATTCATTTGGTGCTGCTTCATTAAGTGTGAAGCACAGTGAAATTAACTGAATTAAATGAACACATTTAGCAGTTACGTTAAAAAAAATTTTATTGCAGGAATTAACGTGTTGATCGCACATATTAACGGTGATTCATTGGCAGCTCTAGTTATAACTGCATTTGTACGTTTGCTCAACAGGAAGTCACCTGACTGATGGCTCACCAGGTGCTGTGGTAGCAGATTAACTGGTCAGAGAGGCCATTGAGACTTTTGTGTTTTCAATCATAAATAACAAGGAGTAAGTCCCCATTAGCTGGTCATATCATGTTGCTTGTAAGGTAGTGGTCAGTCAGCCAGGAAACATTTACTTATTCAAGACACAGAGTACTTTCCTTTGCAACCTAAGCATTAAGAATATAAACCATCTTAATAAAATTAGTAGTAAAATGATTGGTTTGCTGCAGACCTGTGTCACTGTGCTATATCACTAACAGCTCCAAAGAAGGACAACTCAGCTCTGTGGGACAGTAGTCATCCTGTTTTTCCTGAATTTCAGCTGTTGTCATCAGGCTGCAGATTTAGGTTAGTGAAGGGAAAGAGCAACCGATTAAAGAACTCTTGTATTCCCAGAGGTATACGCTTTTTGAATTCCGTTACTTGTAGAGGTGCTGCTGAATTCTTCCTTCTTATTGTGTACTGTTAAAGGTAATTCTTCTTCTTTGAACTAATCTTGAATGTGTGTCCTTATAATAACACTGCTTGTCAGTTGTTGGGTCTTTGCTTATTTTATGGTGTCTGTGTTATAATGCCTTATATCTTGCATTTTCCTGCTACAAACAAATTTCCCTCTAGGATAATAAAGTCCATCTACCTAACATTACCTAACCTGTTCTTCCGAATATTGAGTGAGAATATTTTATGCTTGAATTATTTTGAATCCTTAATTGTACAGGCAACTGGTGGAGTAAGAGGCTGCCTCAGGTTCTGTTCAGGTAATAAAGCCACATGATCAGACTGCCAGCCTTGTTAAACATTTGAATGGAACAGACTGCGTGAACGTAAAGTGGCAGGGCAATGACCTGAAACTTGATGTAAATAAAGGGGAAAGCCTCTGATTAAATTGTTTACTTGAGATCAGTGATAAACCCTGCAGCCTACTGACAGCTAACTAGATCAGTCCCCTTTGAAATAAACTTGCAGCCTACTACTGTGTGATAGGACATCCGAGTTAATGTGCTGCTTTTTAAGGGCAGATTGTAAATAAATCCAAAGAAGATTTTAACAATCAGCAGGGCTACCTGGTGCTGCTCCAAATGGGGGCCCAGATCAGATTTTGGAATGAAACAGAGCCTACGGTCTTGCCCTGTACAAATAGGGAATCTGTGAAAAGTCTGACAGAGAAAGCTCAATGGTGTGGATTTGCACACCAGAAAAACACACACACTTTCAGCTTTATATGTATGACTGATGGAGCAATAAGTCAAACACTGCACTAAAATCATTCACTTATGAATTCACAGAGTTCAATGTAGAAACGGGGATAGCAAGAAGGTGAATACATTAAGTTTTGTATTTCAAGTAATGATAGCAATGAAAACCCACAGTAGAGCTTTACTAGTGATGGAGAGTTCATTGTCCGCCACTAGAGGGCAGAGTGGAATTTAATTTTAGTTGCAGTCCAGTGAGCTCATCCAGTTGTGACACAATTGGCAGATCAGTGATTTAGCAGTTCATGTTTTCAGGCTATTAAAACCACTGGTTCCTTACTTCCTTTTACTGTTCTAAACATGCTATTTATTTCACATTTTTAAATAGTTTGGCAGAGGTTTTGAGGTTCTGGTGACAATAAAAGTTTATGTTGTTAGTTCACGGCCCTCACCGAATAATAAAAACGTGTATAAGCGTCTGTGAAGGCAGTGGGGCATCCTCCTTCCTGTTTGGTAGTAAGCCTCAAAGAAATGAGAAGCAGTATATAGAGGAAACATGAGGACTTAATATAATTAGTCTTTAAAACACTGTCGGAAAGGTTCAGGAAACATGCTCAGATTAATCTTCGAATGAATATGCATTATTTACTAGTGCAAGCTAACACATTTTAAATGAGCACATTTATTCAACTTCAGACTATTTTACTTAACGAGTTTCCTTAGTGCTTTGCAAGGTCAGAATACATTACAATTATTTCTTCTTTATGAATTTTTTTTGCGACTCAGGCTCCAGTAGCGTTAAGAGGCTTATTCAGGGTAACAGAGAGAGTCGGAGGCAGGCGTTGGTCTTATGTTTTAAAGTCCAATATTTTTGTTTTTAGACCATTCTGCTTAAATGTAAATTCAAAAGTCATAACTTGTTGTATGCAGGTGACAGAAATATGGTCAAAAGGGTGTAAGGCCTTTAAAAAGACTTGCAAAACAGGCCTGCCTAAAGATGGCCTTAACCCAACTACCACAGGCAGGCTTTGACCTGAACAGGTGAAGAATGGGGGCCTGGCTTTTTAATAGTTCACAATATGCTTTGTACTCAGAAAAAAGACAAAAGTGGCCGTCACAGGAGAGGATTACCATCAACTTCTGCCTTGATGAGAAAAGTCCAACAAGGACACTTTATAAAGGAAGGATTTATTTGAACTTCACAAAGAACAAAAGATGCAAAAAAGGAACAAAAATGGTTAGCCTCCGAGCAAAAAAATCCCAGAGCATAACCCAAGAGTCAAAAAATGTAGAACAAAAAAAGCCAGATGATCAAAGAAGACAATACTCCCAATTATAAACTTTAGTAACATTTAATGACACTGTAAAGGAATCCATCAGTTTCACCAAATGATAAAAGTGGAGGACGGACTTTGTGAGGTGACATCATGGTTGCCCCCCCTTTTGAAGATCCACCCACAGAATACAAGGATCATATCCATAATTAATTGCATCCATCCATTTTCCAACCCGCTATATCCTAACTAGAGGGTCACGGGGGTCTGCTGGAGCCAATCCCAGCCAACACAGGGCGCAAGGCAGGAACCAATCCCCGGAAGGACACCAACCCACCACAGGACACACACAAAGGCCAATTTAGGATCGCCAGTGCACCTAACCTGCATGTCTTTGGACTGTGTGGAGGAAACCCACGCAGACACGGGGAGAACATGCAAACTCCACACATGGAGGACCCGGGAAGTGAACCCAGGTCTCCTTACTGCGAGGCAGCAGCACTACCACTGTGCCACCGTGCCACCATGCCACCCCTAATTAATTGCACAAGCCATAAATACCTAAATAATTATATAATATATAATTATATTAACAGAAATTACATAAAAACATGAACAATAAAAATTAAAAAATAACAATAAATGCAAACAATCCGTGGCTATAAGATGGCAAGAGTGAAGAGTGGGGTGGCAAATTGGTGCAGTGACACGGCTAGCATGGCTTCCTCACAGCTCCACAGTCCTTTGTTTCAAGCCTGTGCGGATTCTGCATATTCTCTCATCCCTGTGTTATTTTTCTCCAGATGCATTGTTTAAATGTTTGGTTAATTTCTGGTTAAAGTGTGTCTCCAAACTAACCCAGCAGAACCAGCTTACTAGTGCTCTTTATGTGCTAAATGAATTAAACACATGTAATGATAAATGAATGGATACTAAATAGCCATTAAAATAAACTCTGTGATTTAACTGCTCTAACGATTCAGTGGTGGTCTGTCACTGTTATATGGAAAGCACAGACTCATAAAGTAGAGTCTCTAGTAAAGAAGAGAGCTTGACTTGTGATGTGACGAGCAAGTCAGTGAAGTCAGAGACTGGGTGTGACTCAGTTTAAGTTTCTCAGTGGCAAGAGAAATTACTCCAGCAGGACTGAATAATTGTCGGTTTGTGATGCTAAGTGGTGTATACTGAGAATTTTTTGGACAAAAATAACATAATTCCATGTACTATTTTTAAACAGCTCTTCCTTTGTATTCTAGTACCATGAAGACTGATAACAATATAACTGATTAGTGTGTAGTCTGCCCCATTTTTCATATGTTCCTGCTTGATGATTGAGAGAAGAGCCTGAAGCTAAAGATAGTTTAATCAGGCTCTTCAGAGAGCTTCTATTAGCTGGCATTTTGTTCATTGTTTAAAAACTCTTCAATTATTATGGTATGTGGACTTAAAAAAAATAAAAAAATAAAAAATCAAACTTAGTAGTTTGTCTCAAGTGATCTCTCTTTATCGATTTTAATTGCATTGAAGCCCTCTGTGCCTGATGTCTTTTTTTGACGTGCTGACGCACTTCTTCTATTTTGCTATATTTCATAGAGAGTGCACAGTTTTTTTTGCTTTTTATTTCTATATAAAGTGCTGTTGCTTCCCCTCACGCCCAAAAGGAGCATTGCGTTTCTCAGAATAGTCCGACAGGAGCCGCACATGAACACACTGAGGTTGGAGCTCCAAATAGTCCGAGAGTGTCATGTCTCAGCCAAACTCCCTCCCCTGACTGGAAATCAAATTCATGTTTTTTGTCTCTGTTGCTAATTTTTGGTTTTTTTATTTATGTTGAATTTGCACTTCCTTTTTTTTAGTATTGGCTTTGTCTTTGTTTGTCAGTTGCCGTAGCTATGTCCTGTGGGTGGTTCCCCCAAACCAGGATCTGCCCTCCGTCCTATAAAACAGGAGGGTCTCCCAAAGTTCCTGGAGGTTTATTTCAAAAGTGCCAGGTCGTTATGAATTTCATGTACCTTTGCTGTGGTTTGTACTTTTTGTGAATTATTGTATTTTTTGACATTCTGCTCTATTTTTTGCCTTTGCTCTTGTATTCTGTATTTGGATTTTATTCACCTGGATTGCCTTTTGCTGCGGTGGGTTGGCACCCTGCCCAGGATTGGTTCCTGCCTTGTGCCCTGTGTTGGCTGGGATTGGCTCCGGCAGACCCCCGTGACCCTGTATTCGGATTCAGCGGGTTAGAAAATGGATGGATGGATGGATGGATTGCCTTTTGTTTAAGGCAACTCCATTTTGTCTTTTGTGCTGTACGGAGCTGGCTTTTGTTTTAGTGCAATTTTGTGAATGTAAACTTTATTTTTCTAAAGACTTCATGTTTGCCCTCATTACTAGTTGGCGTTAGACAATAAACCAGATTCTCCCCAACCTGTGGGCATTTTTGGAAGTGGTTTTGGAAATTCATGTGCTTTGGGACTCCTAGTTAACAACAGGAGCGCATGTGACCATGAGAATGAATGTCTGGATGATAACATTTACCGATTGGGGCTGGTATGAAAGTAAGGCAGGAATTCAGAGTAAAATGGGTAGTCTAGGGTGGCATGGTGGCGTAGTGGGTAGCGCTGCTGCCTCACATAGGGAGACCTGGGTTTGCTTCCCAGGTCCTCCCTACGTGGAGTTTGCATGTTTTCCCTGTGTCTGTGTGGGTTTCCTCCGGGTGCTCCGGTTACCTCTTACAGTCCAAAGACATGCAGGTTAGGTGCATTGGCGATCCTAAATTGTCCCAAGTGTGTGCTTGGTGTGTGGATGGGTGTGTGTGTGTGTGTGTGCCCTGCGGTGGGCTGGCGCCCTGCCCGGGGTTTGTTTCCTGCTGCCTTGCGCCCTGTGTTGACTGGGATTGGCTCCAGCAGACGCCCATGACCCTGTGTTAGGATATAGCGGGTTGGATAATGGATGGATGGATGGATGGATTGGTAGTCTAGTACATATTGTGTTGGTAGAACTAACGTATTAGCTGTGAGTCCAACTGAATATCACATGTTTAGGATTTAATTTAATGTATCAGGAAAGAAATGTTAGTAGTCTTCTTTTCTTTGATTAAAATGAAGTCAAGACAATTTAATGTCAAAGAAAGCTTGAGCTGGGCAGAATAAGTGGGCACCTGCATCAGTCCTGCACTTCATTCATTTCAGTTGTGTCTGCTTTAGGAATTTTATTTCAGTTAAAGCAAGCCACTGTCATCCCAGTGGCAAAAAATACACCATCAAAAGCGTTTAATCACTTGAAATCTGTGCTACTAACTTGTCTTTTCATGGGGTGTTACGAGAAGCTGGCCAAGAGGATGCTTTTGTACAAAGCATCAAAGTGAAAAGGATGGGAGCAGAAGATGCAATTGCGCTATGTCTTCTGTATTAGCACTTAAGAGATGGCTGAGCTCGTGTCAGGCTGCTATGCGCAGATTTGATTGATTTGCATAGAGTATCATAAGACCGCACAGTTTAGCTGAGAAGATGACTCAGTATTGCTCTTTAGATGCTAACATAGTAAGTGAGATATTTGATTCTTAACATTACACAAACTGTAAAACTAAATGGCTGCTGAAATGATGAACTTTTCTTCCTGTACTGGATGACCACAGGGCTGCTTTCTGTTTCCTTCTTTCTCTCTCACACTCCTCATCTTCCGGCCTTCATATTTTATACACAGGTAGTGGTTGGTGTTCCCACAAACACACTCTTATCTGTAGCTTTTAGCACAGTTAACTAGACAGTCTTGTTATTGAGTTCATCCACACACAAAACTGGGATAAAGTGAGTGGCCTGGTTAAGGAAGAACCCTGATTTGTTAAAAGCCTCCCTTAACCTGCACGAGTCCCCTTATGGAGTTCTCCTTTGGGGAAAATGCTCCAACATTATGAATGTCCTCATTGGCCATTGTGGATCCTAAAAACCAAAATGGAGCCTATGTTTCCTGAGCAGTGTGGGAAATGTTACATTTAAAAGTTCGACCTCACCCAAGGCGAGTTGGAGTCAGGTGGACAAGGACAGAGCTTGCATGAAAAGAGAAGAAGAAAAAGGAAATCCTATTGATTTTTTTGAAACTATGAAAGAAGTCCGTTTTAAAGGTTTTGTGTGATAATAAACCTTTTATTAAACTGAGGCTTGTGTTTGGGGTTTGAGGCTCTGCGGTGCCCCCATCAGGCAAAACATTCAGCTTGACAACATAAATTTAGTGATTTCTGAAATACAGACAGATTATTGCAATCTGTCTGAGAAGGAATAACAAGATCGCCCTACTGGAAATTTATCTTCCACCATTTTTACCAATAGTTTCTGTAAGAGTGTGTTCAGCTAACACATACACAGGCTACAGAGTTCATCGGACATGTGCACACTATGAAATCCTTACGTGTAACCCGGTTAAGGATTTACCTGGGCACATAACCAGGTGATTTGCAGAGAAATCTACGTGTGTCTACCAGGTTTCTCTAACTGGAATAAGGGTATACATTGTGTTTCTGACACCATGTTTCAGTGAATGACCGGGTTATTAAAGCGCATGTAAACACTGACTTTGGAGACGAGGTACTGCGTCTGCTCTGCTACATTTCATACACAGGGCTCTGTCTTGCCAGGACCCAGGGACATGCCATGGATGCACCGATTTTCAAGTACTCTTTTCAGTAGAGCACATGTTCATTTTTTACAGCTGAAAATATCAGTAGGACTCTCCTTTCAGAAACAGTGAAAAAGCAGAATACTAAGAGAAATATTCAAGGACAGATGTTGACACCAAGCTGGCCTTTGAAGCAAAAACAGAGCAAATCATTTTGAAGGCTTATGCTATATTCATGTCCGACAGAACAGATGGAAAATATGAGTTTCCCGGTGGGAAATTTCATGTAAACGCCCTTCAAAGTGGCAGCTCCCAGTGGAACAATTCAGAGAAAATAGTGCTTCCCGAATTAGCTGAGTTGTGACTCAACATGGACTGTTCACCTCATTCAGTAATACAAATAAAAACAATAATATCCGCCATAAAGGGCATTTTTGTGGTTGAATTGCATTTTGAGCAATGTGATACATGCCTAAAGCATATAGTTTCTGTTTTACTTCTACAGCAAAAATTCTTCATCTTGAAATATATTTTGTGCTGACCAAGTAATAATTTGACAGTGAGTGGGTCAGGTTGGACCCTGGGAATCTTTAATAACAGCCCTGGGTATTGCTGGAATTCTCTGTTCTATTGATGGAAATAGCAGTAGTAAAATCAAAATGTATTGCAGTGCATTTATTCTTTTCTTTCATTTTACTTATACCTACCCTCAAATATATTGAACCAATATAATAATGGAGAGGTGTCTTCTTAACCTTCTAAAAGCAAATTTGCATTAAAAGATGATACTCTTTATTAAGTTAAAGGTCATGGGAGTTGGACCTTAACCAAACAGCATCAGGAGGAAGGCGATGCTCATGGTGAATGGGAATCCAGTGTAAAACAGAGCCCACCCATACACACTCACTCAAACCAGACAATCTAGAATCATGTCTAGGGAGACTTAAGGATGATGTGCAGTCTAACACAGACAATAACTAGCCCCTGGATCTGAGCTCAGTTATCTGGATCCAAGAGACAACAACAATAGCAAATGTGACACCAAAGTGAGGATAAAGCGGCTCGGAGCCTAAACCAGCCAACCTGCTGCTGCCTCACTGGCGGAGAATATCAGCACATGTCTCGCCAAGTACAGCTCATAAACCAGTGGGCTTTCTGCCTTTTGATTGTTCTGCTTAAAGCTGTAATATGATTTTTGAGATTTTAGACTTATAGCTAAAATGATTATATGAAATTTGATTTTGGTTGTATGAACTAAGAACATTTAGAAATTTGACAAATGAGAGGAGACCATTTAGTTCATCAAGCCTGTTTGTATAGTTAACAGCTATGCTGTCCCAAGTATGTATATATATATAGTATATATTACATGTGTGTATTTTATACTCTGTCCATACTTTGTCTATATACATACAGTCATATGAAAAAGTTTGGGATCCCCTCTTAATTCTTTGGATTTTTTGTTTATCATTGGCTGAGCTTTCAAAGTAGCAACTTCCTTTTAATATATGACGTGCCTTATACAAGCAGTAGTATTTAAGCAGTGACATTAAGTTTATTGGATTAACAGAAAATATGTAATATGCATCATAACAAAATTAGACAGGTGCATAAATCTGGGCATCCCAACAGAGATATTACATCAACACTTAGTTGAGCCTCCTTTTGCAAATATAACAGCCTCCTATAGCCTTTGATGATGACTGGATTCTGGAAGGAGATATTTTTGACCATTCTTCCATACAAAATCCCTCCAGTTCTGTTAAACTTGATGGCTGCCAAGCATGGACAGCCTGCTTCAAATCATCCCATAGATTTTCGATGATATTCAAGTCAGGGGACTATGATGACCATTCCAGAACATTGTACTTCTCCCTCTGCATGAATGCTTTTGTAGAGTTTGAACTGTTTTTTGGGTCATTGTCTTGTTCGAATATCCAACCCCTACATAACTTCAACTTTGTGACTGATGGTTGAACATTACCCTGAAGAATTTGTTGATATTGGGCTGAATTCATCCAACCTTCGACTTTAACAAGGGCCGCAGTCCCTGAACTAGCCACACAGCCCCGCGGCCTGATGGAACCTCCACCAAATTTAGTAAATAAATAAATATAGTAGGTAGCAGGTGTTTTTCTTGGAATGTGGTGTTCTTCTTCTGCCATGCAAAGCGCTTTTTTTATGACCAAATAACTCAATTTTTGTCTCATCAGTCCAAAGCAGTTTGTTCCAAAATGAATCTGGCTTGTCTAAATGAGCATTTGAATACAACAAGCGACTCGGTTTGTGGTGTGAATGCAGAAAGGGCTGCTTTCTCATCACCCTGCCATACAGATGTTCTTTGTGCAAATTGCGTTGAATTGTAGAACGATGTACAGATACACCATCTGCAGCAAGATGTTCTTGCAGGTCTTTGGAGGTGATCTGTGGGTTGCCTGTAACCATTCTCACAATCCTGCACATATGACGGTCCTGTATTTTTCTTGGCCTGCCAGACCTGGGTTTAACAGCAACTGTGCCTGTGGCCTTTCATTTCCTGATTCCATTCCTTACAGTTGAAACTGACAGTTTAAACCTCTGAGACAGCTTTTTGTAGCCTTCCCCTAAACTATGACACTGAACAATCTTTGTTTTCAGATCTTTTGAGCGTTGCTTTGAGGATCCCATACTGTCACACTTCAGAGGAGAGTCAAAGGGAAGCACAACTTGCAATTGACCACCTTAAATACTTTTTCTCATGATTGGACACGCCTGTCTATGAAGTTCAAGGCTTAATAAGCTAATCCAACCAATTTGGTGTTGCAAGTAATCAGTATTGAGCAGTTACATGCATTCAAATCAGCAAAATTACAAGGATACCCAAATTTTTGCACAGCCAGTTTTCACATTTGATTTAATTTCATACAACTAAATACTGCTTTACTAAAAATCTTCGTTCAGAAAACATCCCAGTACTCAGATGTTCCTAGGAAATGAAAGACATACCACTGTTATCTTTTTTGTTGAAAGGAGAGTAAATTATTATGCAGGCTGAGAGGGATTCCCAAACTTTTTCATATGGCTGTATATTGTATTGTATATTTGTGTGTTTTTGCTGCATACTAGGAGACTTTTTTCCAGTTTTGCTCATTTGAAAAAAGAACTATTAATATTTCTGATAGCTAAGAAAAAATCATAATTATTTATGGTTACATTTATTTGTCAAATTTAAACTGCAAACTACAGTTTTTCTTTGTAAACTATTTTAACTGTTTATCCACTCAGACATTTTTAAGATCTCATTCTGGAGCTTACCATATACTGTATGCAGTATCCATGAGAAAAAGTACAGATTTATTGTCTCTTCTCATTAGAAGTTTGGCCCTGTGTTTTTTTCTTGTGCCATTGCTAATCTTAATTTAATTGGAGAGGTTATTATAGCATTTAAAGAAGAAAGGAAAGTCTGTTGGTACGGGGAATACAAACATTTTTCTTGGACTTTTCAAGTTACAACAATTACCTCAGCTGCAAAATTTTTAATTAATGAACTTGAATACCACTGAACTTTCCCAGATGAACAACAATATTAAATCTTTTATGGTTTGCCATTCTTGTTTATGCATGTTTTACTCATAATCTGTCCTGCACAATCCTCTTCTTTTAAAATATAGTCATTAAGATTTAAATCAGGATCTTTGGTACTTTCCAAGTTATCACTGCCAAAGACACACACCAAACGATACCTTATTTAAAAGATAAAATTATGTGTGTGTTTTATTTATATAAATTTACTAGCAAAATACCCGTGCTTCGCAGCGGAGAAGTAGTGTGTTAAAGAAGTAATGAGAAAAAAAGGAAACATTTTAAAAATAACGATGTATACATATCTACATATACAGGTTCGTATTTAGAGGATGTGTTGTGTTCAAGTTACATTCTGTGTTTGTCAACCACTGTAAAGATAACAGGTTTCTTTCATTGATTCCTTACTGCATCAATAAACAGCTCGTCTTCCTCTTTATTTGAGACATCACATACTGCATGCACGGGTTTTTTTTACACTGTCTTCCTTTAGCTGGACATTGACTTTTTCCACTGTGTGCTTTGTTTCTGCAGTCGCTGCACTTATAAATATGCTTGTATGCGTCACTCGCTTCATATTCTTTTGCTGCCTTCTCAATTGTGTAATGCATTTTTTGTTCAGCGCTATTTGGAGCTCTTCCTTGTTCTCTGTGTACTGCGTTCACAGTCAGTTCATGTGAGCCACTCGGAGTACATGCATCGTAGGTTTTCAGCTGTGCTTGTGCTATCTCGTGTGATGTCCACGGCTTTATTTAATGTTAGCTAAGACCCGGCACTTAAAAGTTTCTCTCGCAGTTTCGCTGAGTTTGTGCCAAACACCACCCTGACCATCTTATCTTCGTCTGCATAAGCACAGTCCTTCACCCGTGAATATTTAGCGGCAGAGTGTTTCTATTGGATTGCCGCTGACGGACGGCCTTATATGGGCAGGCACTCAATTACGTGGGAGGCATGACGATGACGGACGCAACTCCGTCAAACACGGCGACCGAGCTACAGGCTATGGCCAGTATATATGTACATAAGTAAGTTCCAGTTATGACTGTTACGTGTTGAATTTTCGAAATGAAACCTGCCTAACTTTTGTAAGTAAGCTGTAAGGAATGAGCCTGCCATATTTCAGCCTTCTACCTACACGGGAAGTTGGAGAATTAGTGATGAGTGAGTCAGTGAGTGAGTGAGTGAGTGAGTGAGTGAGTGAGTGAGTGAGTGAGTGAGTGAGTGAGGGCTTTGCCTTTTATTAGTATAGATGCATATAGATTTATATATCTGTGTATCACCCCATTTACTAAAATAATGAAATAACAGGCGCAAGGAGGTGCTAAATAGAGCAAAAAGCCACTTCTGCTGTAGGCTCAGAAGAGTGTTTAGGCTTCAGGATTGAGCTGTGTCCAGCAGGTTGTTCATACCCAAATGAGATGCCTCCTTCCGGCATCAAGCTGGTTTGTCTGAGTAATTCTAACATTTTAATTAAAATTAAACATATCAGCCCACTCAAAATGCAGCGAGTGGCAGCCTTTCCAGCAGCTCCGTGTATGACTTTATCTTTCTACCTTTTTCTCTATTTTTCTATATTTCACTGATCACTCCTATCACTTTCTTTTATGTGGACTTGTTCCTTGGACACATTTTACTACTTTTTACTACATGGACATGGATTTTTACACTCCGAGACTCGTCTATTCAGGTAGTCAACTTAAAGCGCTAAGAGAAAAGACCCATGCCGGTGTGGTTCCCTATTAACCCGACGAGGTAAGAAGGTCGTATCATGGCAGCAGAGCCGGCGCTAAGCTAAAAGCTAAGAGGCAAGTGAGAAAGTGGCGATGTAAGCCTTTGGTGCCTTCTGTGATCCTGGGAAATGTGAACTCGCTACCAAATAAGATTAACGAACTGGTTGCGCTGGTGAAAAATGTCAGGACCTACAGAGAATGCATTTTGTTGTGTTTTTGTGAAACGTGGCTAACGTCTATCATCCCAGATGCTAATGTGGACCTACCCGGGTTTAGCACAGTTAGACTGGACAGAGATGCAAATACCTGCGGTAAGCGGAAAGGAGGAGGACTCGCTGTCTATGTGAATACAAGGTAGTGCAACTCTGGACATGTAAATGTCAAAATCTCCACTTGCTGCAGGGACATCAAACTGTTACCTGTAAGTCTGCGTCCTTATTACTTGCCCAGAGAGTTTGGACATTTCATTGTTGTTATTGTTTACATCCTTCCTCGGGCGAACGTGGAGGTAGCGGGTGACATCATCCATTCCGCTGTTACTAAACTACAAACGCAGCACCCCGAGGTGCTTGTGCTAATTGCTGGAGACTTTAACCATGTGATGCTTGACAAAACATTACCTGCCTTCTCCCAGTATGTGGATTGTAACATCCAGGGAAATAGGACTATTGACCTACTGTATGCAAACGTTAACGATGCATACAGCGCCACCTCGCTGCCTGCGCTTGGGAAAGCAGATCATAACCTGGTTCTGCTTCAGCCTCACTACAAACCAAGAGTGAAGGTGCTACCTACAACCACACGCTCATTCAGGAAGTGGTCCCCTGAGGCAGAGCAGGCTCTGAGAGACTGCTTTGGAACTACAGACTGGGATATCCTGCAGGGATCATATAGTGAGAACATTGAGGAGGTTGTTGACTGCACTACTGACCACATCAACTTCTGTATGGACATTGTAGTTCCAGTAAGAACAGAACGCTTCTATGCTAACAACAAGCCATGGATTCCAAGTGATATCAAGGGCCTTTTGAACCAGAAGAAAAGGGCTTTTAAAGACGGTGATCAGCATGAGCTCAAGCACGTGCAGAAGGAACTCCAAGTCCAGCTCAGGGCGGCAAAGGAGCAGTACAAGAGAAAGCTGGAGCAGAAGTTTCAGAATAACAGCATGAAGTAAGTGTGGGATGGGATGAAGATCATCACTGGCTGCAGCTCAAAGCGGGGTGCCACCATCGAGAGAGACGTGGAGAGAGCAAACCTGATGAACAACTTTAACAGGTTTGACCACCCTAACCCACTCTCACCTCGGAGTACTGCACCCTCCACCCATAGACAGCCCCACCCACAATTACAGCAGCCCAGGTAAGCAAAGAGCTGAGGAGACTTCGTGCCAGCAAAGCAGTGGGTCCAGATAGAGTATCACCATGAGTGCTGAAGAACTGTGCATTAGAGCTGGGGAGTCCTCTACAGTGCATCTTCAACCTGAGCCTGGAACAGGGGAGAGTCGTGAGGCTTTGGAAAACATCTTGCATCACCCCAGTCCCAAAGGTATCATGTCCTAGTGAGCTGAATGACTTCCGGCCTGTCGCTCTGACGTCACATGTGATGAAGACCATGGAGCGGCTGCTGCTTCACCACCTGTGGCCACAGGCCCG
The DNA here is from genome assembly GCF_016835505.1 of Polypterus senegalus. Lineage (NCBI taxonomy): Eukaryota > Metazoa > Chordata > Cladistia > Polypteriformes > Polypteridae > Polypterus > Polypterus senegalus. The sequence continues at coordinate 43,712,338 of NC_053162.1, forward strand.
CCAAGCCCTCGACCCTCTGCAGTTCACATACCAGGAGAAGGTGGGAGCGGAGGATGCCATCATCTATATGCTACACCGATCCCTCTCCCACTTGGACAGAGGCAGTGGTGCTGTAAGAATTATGTTTCTGGACTTCTCTAGCGCCTTCAACACCATCCAACCTCTGCTCCTTAGGGACAAGCTGACAGAGATGGGAGTAGACTCATACCTGGTAGCATGGATCATGGACTATATTATAGACAGACCTCAGTATGTGCGTTTCGAGAACTGCAGGTCTGACGTTGTGGTCAGCAACACAGGAGCACCGCAGGGGACTGTACTTTCTCCGGTTCTGTTCAGCCTGTATACATCAGACTTCCAGTACAACTCGGAGTCCTGCCACATGCAAAAGTTCTCTGATGACACTGCTATCGTGGGCTGCATCAGGAGCGGGCAGGAGGAGAAGTATAGGAACCTAATCAAGAACTTTGTTAAATGGTGCAACTCAAACCACTGTGGAGCCAACCCAGACACAGACAGGCGGACATGTTCTTAATCACCACCACACGTTTATTTACAAACTATTTACAATAATACGGTCACTCAGACCCAGTCCATTTAGTGCACAATTACCCCAACAATCACAGTCCTGGCCACAAATGCCTTCTTCTTGGGCCGCCTCCACTCTCCTTTCTTGCCTTGTCCTTCTTCCACCCGACTCTAGCGCTGAATGAATGGAGACGGCCCCTTTTATGCAGTCCCCGGATGAGCACCAGGTGTTCCCGGCATTCCTTGCTTGACCACGCCCCAGCGTGGCGGAAGTGCTGGCTGTCCTCCCGGCAGCTCTCCGGGTGCCGTCCTAAATCGTCCCCCCAGCACTTCCTGGTGTGGCGGAAGTGCTGGGGTAACAGGTCCCCAAGGCATTGGGGCGCCTCCTGGCGGTGACCACGGGCCACTACAGGGTGGAGCTTCCATGCCCTGTACCCGTGGCCCCCAGAGCAACCAGGAAGGCGGCCCCCACGTGATCTAGGGTGGGCTTTGACCCTCTTCCGGTCCCTCACGGCGTCCCGGCCGGGTCATTGCCCCTGGCATCCCTGACACCACCTACAACTGAACACCAGCAAAACCAAGGAGCTGGTGGTGGATTTTAGGAGGACCAGGCCCCTCATGAACCCTGTGATCATGAGAGGTGACTGTGTGCAGAGAGTGCAGACCTATAAATACCTGGAAGTGCAGCTGGATGATAAATTGGACTGGACTGCCAATACTGATGCTCTGTGTAAGAGAGGACAGAGCCGACTATACTTCCTTAGAAGGCTGGCGTCCTTCAACATCTGCAATAAGATGCTGCAGATGTTCTATCAGATGGTTGTGGTGAGCGCCCTCTTCTATGTGGTGGTGTGCTGGGGAGGCAGCATAAAGATGAAGGACGCCTCACGCCTGGACAAACTGGTAAGGAAGGCAGGCTCTATTGTAGGCACGGAGCTGGACAGGTTGACATCTGTGGCAGAGCAACGGGCACTGAGCAAACTCCTGTCAATCATTGAGAATTCACTGCATCCACTAAACAGTGTCATCTCCAGACAGAGGAGCAGCTTCAGTGACAGACTGCTGTCACCGTCCTGCTCCACTGACAGATTGAGGAGATCGTTCCTCCCCCATACTATGCGACTCTCCAATTCCACCCTTAGGGGGTAAACGTTAATATTATATAAAATTATTGTCTGTTATACCTGCAGTTTTACCAATCTTTAATTTAATATTGTTTTTTTGTTTTTTTTATACCAAGTATGCGCTGCTGGAGTATGTGTATTTCCCATTGGGCTTAGTAAAGTCTCTCTCTCTCTCTCTCTCTCTCTCTCTCTCTATCTATCTATCTATCTATCATCTCCTCCACTGCCTGGAGTTTCAGGTCACTTTGAACTTGAAAATTCTAAGAAAGGAATGAGAAGAATAAAATTAATTGATAGGCAAGCTTTTCGACAGGAGAATCAAGTGATTGAAGGTTGGGGGCAAGTGAGATGAGAATCCACTGATGAACCAAAAAAAACATTAAACCATAAAAAGACATTAAATTCTAATGCAGGTTTACTTGTACAGTATGTTGTGGCAGATCTTAAATGGCAGGTGTGAATTTCAGACCTCAACAGCAGCAATGAGAAGGTAGTTGCTACAGGAGATGAGGCAGTGTAGGTTATTCCAATGTGAGATCAACACAAGTATTAAATGACAATATATCTTCTTCTATTTATATGTGTATTATTGTGTAACAAAAAAAGAACATAAAATGTACATCATTAAGGTAATCATGCATTTATCTACCTGAACAACATAGCAATAATTACGTGGGTACTACATGACTAATGTTCCTCTCAAGTCACACTTTTGTATGGTACGCGATATGCAGAGCCTAAGGCAACTGTGTGTTCCTGCTGTGATGCCAGTTTGAAGTGATACAGCTTTACACAGCACGGCCAGATGTATAATTTTCTCAGGCAATGTGTCACCTCACAAGTTAGAAATAATATGTTTAACCCCACAAGTAAATAAAATAAATGTGAAAGAAGGCACAAATACAATCGTGATAAAATATTGTGATAGCATCTGCTTTTGACAGTGTGCTATAATGGTTAGGCTGCTGAACTTTAAACAACAAAGCCAATGTGTGAGCCTACGTGTAGGCATATGCTTGTAAAACGTATTTATCTGGTGTTTGCTGAATAAGGGTCCAGAATAAAAGAAAGATTTTTTCTGTTTGATATGCGAGTATTGTCATAATCAGCTATGAACCAGCCCCTCCGCATTTCATGTCAATGGTTAAAGATGATTAATAAACAGTAGCTGTACAGTAGTCCACATTGTCATTTGTGCATCCACACTGTAAATATAACAGAGCTTCCTGAGGATTGTGATGTCCAGCTGACCTCCCGTTTGTAAAGAGTGCCAGCTCTGGAGCTCAGTTGTGGTGATTGTACTTGGGCACGAGTTTTGAGCATCTGGGAGCAATTACCAGTATAACTCTCCCACAGACTGGGATGTAGGCCAGTGACTGGTGGGGGGTGGTTTAGGGTCACAGTTAATAGGAACAAAACCTTCAGTCCATCTGTGTGTGCTCTGCACGCCTCAGCCGCAGCCATCTGGAGGGTGTCTTTAAATTCCAGACGTACCTCCAGCACATCCTGGTTTCTACAAATCTGACTTCTCGCTGTCCATGTGTTGCTTATAGGTGCAGATCATGTGCACCAGGCTTTGTCTTAAATCCATCAGAAGCAGTTTTATTTCTCACAAACACTTTCCATTTTCTGTATTCTGTGAGAGGCCTGCCTAAAAAGGCTGCTGGCCACTAATGGGGTCTATTACTGTTGCCTGAGAAGATTCTCGAGATGCACTATTTAATCTAAATTTGCTGTATATTATAACCAAACATAAAAGGGACATTTGTGGTCAGAAGGCATCATTTAAACATGTCACATGTGATAGCATGTAGTAAAACCATATATTATGTATGGCTTAAGAATTTTTTCCTTTTTTGTTATTTTTGTTTTTTAAATTGCTATTTTCAGATTTGTTTTGTTTTTCTGTAATTTGTGTTAGTATTGTTATATTTAAAAATTATTTCATATGTATGTATTGCATATACAAGTTGTGTGGTCACTGCTGTTGGGACAACCATCGACGTTTATATTTTGGTGAAGGTTGTTGTCCCAGCAGAGATTCTTTAAAGTTATAGAGTGCAGTTTATTGTGTGTGTTTTTTTGTTTATGGATTTTGCTTCTCTTTTGGGGAAATTAATAATTGGATTATGATTTGAACTTGTTAGCAAGGGTTGCCTTTTTAGGAAAACCCTTTTTGCCTTACTTTCCTTTGTTTTATTATTATTTTTTGCTCTTTTTTTCTTTTATTTATATAAATGAATTCTTCATTTTATAAAGATTCTTCATTTGCCTTGTCTCACAAGCCAGAGGTTTGCTGATCCATTCACCCAAAATGACAAAAAGTAATGTCAGGCCTCCAAGAATAACTAGGGAAGCAGGTCATAATTCCCATATTCTTGGCCTGAAAGGGTGCACACGAAGGCAGCCTGAGTTCCAACTCTAGTCTCTGACTTTGGCCCCACAATATGCCAAATGCGCTTAGCTTCAGCATTTAAGAAATACAGTAAACTCAATAGTCCCAAAATTACAGTAAATATTCTTCACAAGAGGGAGATCCGTGAAACACTGACTTACAGGAAAACTATTCACCAGGAATCATTATAAAAATAGTATTGATCAAAAAAAATCAAAAAGTAAAAAAAAAAACTTGAAAAAAAGAATTTGCCAAGAATGCAATCTAAAGTAAGCAAGTTCCAAAACACTATGCAGAAATCAGAATCCCAATAAAATAAGCAAAAGTGTTAAAAAGACAGTGAATACAAAGAAACAGCAGTAATACAAGTGAAAAATCTCCAGCCACTGAGCGCATACTATATTAGCTCAGAATAACTCCGTGAAGTTTTTAAGAGAAGGGGATCAGGAGATCCGAAAGTAGCCAGGAGTTTGTGCTGGAGTTGTAAGCAAAGGATGCAAGCTGATCGATTTGTCGCATTTAAAATGCAAGGCAGAATCACAGTAATTTGAACATCATGAAGCCTTTTACTAAGGATTAGATTTGTGCACCAGTACTCATTTCATCCAAAGCTTGGGAGCAGAAAAGGATGCAAATATTGCTCTTTTGTGGTCTTTGTGGTGACGACACATGTTGTAAATTTGTGGCTGGTTCTGGGATAGATCACTGTGATAACAGCCGATGCGATTGGTCCCAAACTGATGCGGCTTGTAAAAAAAAAAATAAATATGGCACCATGGCAAGAGTGCAAATATTTTTATCTTTTCCATTTTACCAAACTAGGGGGCTTTGCCCCCTGCTCGCTTTGCTCGCCAACCACCCTGCCTGCACTATGCGCCAGAAACTTCGTGTCTCTGCCGCACGTAGGCCTCTTCATTGGGAAGAAACACTACTTTTCCCTGATTGCAACACTAATTAGATGAACTACAAGTCTCTGACTTAGTTTAAAGCCAAACAATATCTACATACTTCAGTCCATATATTCCATATATGTGTTCATATATTCGATCTCTTTTCGCTTTTACCTTTTCATCAATTTCGCATTGAATTTTGATTCCATGTTTGGAATTACATCGTGACAACACAACATGTAACTGCCTGTGAGTGAATTTTGTTTCTTTCTCTCTACACGAACTGTGTCTGACAATAGCATTCACACAAATGAGAAATGTTTGAACCGTGAGCTCTTAAATTGGAGACATTGACCAATGAATAAGAGTGTCAGAGCCAGGTCTTCAATTAAAAAGTTAAAATTCCCTTGAATGTGCTTCACTTATAATATAAAAACACTAGGAGGCATCGCCCCCTGCTCGCTTACCCCCTACCCCGGCCTGCGTTACACGCCAGCCACTTCACATCTCTGCCGCCCGCATATGTGGATTTCACTTTCACCAAACAACAAATCTTTTAATTCTCATGGATACGCCTCTTAATTGAGAAGAAACACTACTTTTCCCTGATAGCAACACGAATTAGACGATCTACAAGTCTCTGACTTAAAATTTAAATCTGAACAATATATTCAATCTCTTTTCGCTGTTCCATTATTTCACCAAGTAATAATTTCCATTTGTTTGCGCCTATGCAATCTTTAATATTATTTTTTTCACATTTTCAAATCTTAGTACTTCCATTATCTCTAACCTGCTCTGCATGTGTATTGCACCAACTTTTTTGAATTCTTTGCAACCTTTACTTTGTCATCTACTCTTTGTCTTTTATTTCTGGACCCGGGCGTGGTTAAATCTTTTGGCACAATGTCTCGTCTCGTGAAACGTGAAAGCGTCTCTCTCTGAGAAAGTCACGTCTTGTCTCTCTTCCTTAGATTTTTTTATTATAACACAGAGAAATGAAAAAAATGATGTGATATTTAGAATCTTTGGAATTCAAAACTCCAAATTAGAAGCATTCTTATTGAAAGTCTGTCCGGGAAAGGCTACAAAAAATGAAGACTGCTAATCATAACATCTACAATATACTGTAGAGGAACTGCCATTCCCATGAGCCTTTACCCAGCCTCAGCGGAGATTGACAGGTGGCCTGTTGAGTTTGGGTTCAGACTGCATTGGGTGAGGCCTATCTTTAGGCAGGCCAGTAAAGGCCCTTATCTGGTATGTGGGCCTTTTTGTAAGCTTTTCATCTTTGCACCACGTTTGTATCTCAGATTCACAACACCATAGACCCATTCATTACACTGACTGTAATTTATATATTTAAATATAGGGACGTCTTTTTTTAACAGCAGGACTCCAGGATGAAGAGCCTCTTTCACATTATGATAAAGAGAAACCTTAGGAGAAGTGCTTTGGCTAATGAGTGAGCAGAGAGATACATTAGAAATCATTGAGGACCCCTTATTTGGGGGCCAGTTGCTTACACAGTTGTAGAGCACTTTCAGCAACTTAAATATGCACCATCACATTTTTCCCAAACTAATCCTAATGTTATTACCTTGGTTAAGTTTACAAACTGAGTTTTTACCTTTGGACCATGACTGCTACATTTTAGTTGGCCCTGTCTTTGGTATACAGGTAAGTTATTAAATTCCACCACTTGCAAAATGACCTACTTACTGTTCCCATAAATAAATGAATAAACCTGGACTCTGGTAACCTGACTTTAACCCAATGTAGGCATAGAACATTTTTCATTTCTACATAGTCATTAATTAGCTTTCACCAGTTCCCTGATGTAGTTACAGTTTATTATCCTTTCACTGGCAATTTCTGCCAACCAGTCACTGCCCAGTTAACTGTGTCTGGATTTGACATTTTCTTCTTCTACCCGTGCAGTCCAGAAATTTTGCTTCTCTTCTTAAATGTGATTATTTGCCCCCATATATCCATTTCAGTCTACTTTTCCAGTTTCAGGGAGCAGGAGCCCATTCCTTTGGCACTTGGTGCAAAATATGGGAATTATCCCAGGATGCCAATCCCACACTCGTTTTTGCACTTAGTCTTCTCATCTGTTTCACTGTTTTCATATTCTTTTAAAACTAAGCTTGATGTTTTTTAGGAGAATTAAGTGGATAAGCCTGACTAACTTTGTTGGGCTAAATTGCCTGTTCTCTTCTAGATTGTTATAATGTACTAATGTGTGGAATTCCTGCCAAAAAATATTTGATATTAGCATTGTAATGATTATATAAATGCAAATCATCTGTAAAAGTCTGAATATTTCACAACTGGTAATCTTCATTATTAGCTGAAGTGTGACTTCTGGCGGCCCGATCCATCACTGCAAAACTTAATATGACCAGCATGTTGTCATACTATGGGCTGCCAGTTGCCCATGACAAAATAAATGATTGATCAATAGATAAATAGATAAAAACTTTACTTAATCTCAAAGGAAATTGCAGGGTTAGAAAATGCACAGTTATACATACAAGAAGAATAATAATAATCTGTGGTGTTCTAACAACGTACAGACTCATACAGTATAACATGAAATATCTAAACGTAGATTAGTAAAGTATAGATATTTACTAAATATAAAGTGATTAGAATTAAACATAGTTATAAGTTACAGTTTTACAGTAAAGGATGTCAGTCATTGGCACAGTATATTGTCGTACAGTAGCACATTGCACATGGAGTCATTGTCTGTTAAGATGTTAGCTAGGTCAGCTCAGTACTATTCATCAAGTGGGGATGAAGACCACCTCAGTCGAGGGGAGATTCATCATAGAGCATGATGGCTGAGGGTAGAAGTGACCTCACATAGCACTCCTTGGAGCAACACTATTGTTTCCCTATTACTCACTACTACTTGTTTCTGGATTCTGGAGGAACAGTGTGGTTTTCATCCTGGTCGCGGAACAGTGGACCAGCTCTACACCCTTAGCAGTATCCTGGAGGGTGCATGGGAGTTTGCCCAACCAGTCTACATGTGTTTTGTGGACTTGGAAAAGGCGCTCGACCGTGTCCCCCGGGGAATCCTGTGGGGGTGCTCGGGAGTATGGGGTACGGACCCCTGATAAGAGCTGTTCGGTCTCTGTACAACCGGTGTCAGAGCTTGGTCCGCATTGCCGGCAGTAAGTCTAACCCGTTTCCAATGAGAGTTGGATTCCGCCAGGGCTGCCCTTTGTCACTGATTCTGTTCATAACTTTTATGGACAGAATTTCTAGGCGCAGCCAGGGTGTTGAAGGGGTCCGGTTTGGTGGACTCAGGATTGGGTCACTGCTTTTTGCAGATGATGTTGTCCTGTTTGCTTCATCAGGCCGTGATCTTCAGCTCTCTCTGGATCGGTTCGCAGCTGAGTGTGAAGCGGCTGGGATGAGAATCAGCACCTCCAAATCCGAGAACATGGTCCTCAGCCGGAAAAGGGTGGAGTGCCCTCTCAGGGTTGGGGGAGAGATCCTGCCCCAAGTGGAGGAGTTCAAGTATCTCGGGGTCTTGTTCACGAGTGAGGGAAGAATGGACCGTGAGATCGAAAGGTGGATTGGCGCGGCATCCATAGTGATGCGGGCTCTGCATCAGTCTGTCGTGGTGAAAAAAGAGCTGAGCCGTAAGGCAAAGCTCTCAATTTACCAGTCGATCTACGTTCCTACCCTCACCTATGGTGATGAGTTATGGGTAGTGACCGAAAGAACGAGATCGCGAATACAAGCGGCTGAAATGAGTTTCCTCCGCAGGGTGTCTGGGCTTTCCCTTAAAGATAGGGTGAGAAGCTCAGGCATCCGGGAGGCGCTCAGAGTAGAGCCGCTACTCCTCCGCATCGAGGGGAGTCAGATGAGGTGGCTCGGGCATCTGATCAGGATGCTTCCTGGACCCCCTCCCTGGTGAGGTGTTCCGGGCACGTCCAACCGGGCCCCGGGGAAGACCCAGGACACGCTGGAGGGACTATGTCTCCCGGCTGGCCTGGGAACGCCTTGGGATTCTCCCAGAAGAGCTGGAAGAAGTGGCAGGAGAGAGGGAAGTCTGGGCTTCTCTGCTTAAGCTGCTGCCCCCGCGACCCGACCTCGGATAAGCTGAAGAGGATGGATGGATGGATGGATGGATACTTGTTACTTTTACTAAATGTTCAGCCAGTGCCTCCTTCAGGGAGTGAGAGCCATTGTGCAGAACAAAACATTTGAGTGCTGAAAGGCAGTAGGCCACTCCACAACTCGTGAATATGAGGTAAACTGGACCGGCCCTTTCCTCTCGGAAAGATATAGGGACCCAATAACAACTGTTGTCTTCTTCTTTTCCTAGGTAGAGGAGGTGGTGTTAATGACAGTTCCTTTATTCTGCCTGATTTTCCTCTATTCTGCACTTGTGGCCTTTGTTTAGCTGCATGGGGTCTTCACTTGAGTATAGGGTGTGGTTGACCCTGTCAACGCCCGCTTACTGGGAGTGAAAAACTGGTAGCCATATTCTCTACACATCAATACAGTCTGCCCTACAAATAAGTGCTACTGACAGGTTTCCAACTTCACTGTTCATAAAGGAGAAAATGTTGTCAGTAGAACATCAGCCACAAGTGTTGTCATCAGTTGAAAAATGGATATGACATCAGAGAGGAAGTGGACATTCTTCAACAGTGTTGGAGAACTTTACTTTTAAATGGTACTTAGTTACATTACTCCTTACTTACCAAAAAAGTAACTAAAAATGTTTTATAATTACATATTGTAAAATGAAATGTGCTACAAACAGTGCGTTACTTTTGTGTTACTTTTTCTTTTTTCATATGTTAAACTGCAATTTGACTGCCCAGCATTTGTTATTGAATTCTAAACTCATTAATTTTGTGAAAATGATCATAAACACTAGTAAATCTGATAATTTTCTCATGCTTTATAGATATGTTTAGTCATTCTGCTTTGCAGAAAATAACATCCTCCTCTCCTTTTTCCATTCCAAGCCCCCGAAGATTTGCAATATGAAGACTGGCTGCTGTGCCACCAGATCACACTATATTTATAGCAAATAACTAGATACTTTATTAGTAGGTTTCTGTTACTTTATTGTATGTAGCACACTCTTTGCTGCTTGGGTGTGCGATTGTGGCCTGCAAACATAACATACTGTCCACCACATTTTCTTCTTGCCTTACACTCAGTGGTACTGCGATAATCAACGGCTCTTTGTGACTCTAAACTGGGGAGATTTAAATTTACCCATCAGCACCTGCAGGAATAAATATATACGTAAAACTTTTGTTCAGTACTTTTCACTTGATTGCACGCTATGCTTAATAATTTTCCCAGCTGTCCCCAGATGGGGTGCACATGTGCCAAGTTGTGTCTGCTGTAACCACAATCACACCCAACACATTACCTTGACAAACCGGTAAGCACCTCTCTTTCCACTCCTCCAAAGAGTTTTGTCCTCTGCCTGGCGATGTTGTGTCCTCGGATAAGATGTAGCACCTCCTTTTAAAGTGAAGTCTGCAAGAGTGGAGACCAAGAATCCCCATAGCACACCCTAGTGGCACCCAAGGAACCTAATAGGGCTGCTCCATGGCACTACAGTTCTCGGCATACCCTGAATGTGTCCATATGGGTGCTGAAGCCCAGGAATGCTGCAATCTGCCATATTGGGAGAGCATTTAGTCCATGCCGATTACCTCCCCCTGTCCTTCCGTTATACTGACCTCCCAGCTGGGTAAGGATCTTCAGTCTGTCCCAGCCATTACGCCTGCATGGCCACTTCCGCAAGAACATGACTTGCCAACAATCCTCGCCTTTCTTCTCGTCCCTAGCATCCTGTCCAGGTAAGGAACCTGACCTCACCCCATCCCACCTGGGACACCCACCATGTACCATTTTTTTTTTTGTTTTTGTTTTAAGTAATGCAGGTATGTTTAATTCAATAAAATAAGTATTGTGTTAGATTGCCTGCTTGAAATATCTGTGTGAATTTGTACCTGTGTTGCTGTGTGTGTTCATGATTATAAGTAGGAAACTGCATTGGTAGGCATAAAGATTTTTGTTTGTGAATGTTAGCATATGGAGGTGCATACAGTATGTATGAGAGAAACAGTGCACTGTGTATGTATGAGCATGTGAGACATAAAAAGGTATAAGAGTTACCGCATAAGCGTGCGAGTGAAAATGTTATAATCCAGCACACACAATAACTGTGTAGGAGTCTAACTTTCAATATGCAAAAATACAAAGTGTTTGCATAGGTCACATGCCAGGAATGTGTAACTCCATTAGTGTGATAAAAAGGCATTAGCTTGTGTGTAGGTGAAAAGATGAGATAGTGACTGTGACCGAGTGCTTTGTACGTCTGTATTTTTTGACTGTGTTTATAGTAGTGTCAGCACTAAATGTAAATGTGCATTTATTAGCAAAACAAAGAAGCATAATCATAAGAGTGTGCAGACCAAATCCTATGTGTGTGGGTTTGTGAAAACATAAAGGAGACTGTGTGACACAGTATGAGTGAGAAAGTGAAACTGCCGGTTTGTGTGCATAAACTTAAGTAAACAGTTTTATGCGTGTGAGCAAAGTAATATTAGCATACAATGGTACTGAATGTGGGTGTGTGTATAAGTGTTTATGAAAATGCTTGCTTGAGTAGGGCAGCATGGTGGTGCAGTAGCTAGCACTGGTCCAGGATGTTGGAGTTTGCATTTTTCCTTGTGTTTGTGTGTATGCTTTTCTTCCTGTCCCAAACAAGTTGTTTATTTTTTTTTTTTTTTAATTATTTGGCATATTTAAATTAGCTTAGTGTCATGAATCCCAGACATTTTTTTGAGTTTTCTAGGGCTCTGGTTCATGTATTTTCCTCATTCTTACTTTGGAATATAGGACTTGATTATTTTGTTTATAGATTCTTGTGTGATTTGGTGTCACTGTTGTTCATTAACGTTCTGACATGCCACCATTTTGTTTTCTGTAAAGATGCTATTTGGTTTCCTGTTGCTAATGGGGCTGTCATGATCAGGTAAACTGTGTAAAGATCAGCATTGTGCACATCTTGATTATTCAAGGTTGTGGATAAAAACAAAATATCGTTGCGACGCTTAGAAGTATTCTAAAAATGGTTTTAGATCTTGGGCCTTCTCGTGCTTTTTTTTTTAAACATCATTCTTGGTTCTCTGTTTGACTTTTGTAATACTAAGTTCTATGTCCTGCTGTCAACTCCTTGCCCTCCCTCCCTTTTTGGCTACAGTTTTGTCTTGTTCATCTCCTAGTCCTTTTTCTTTGGCTAGGTACTCGGCATAACACTCGGTACTTTAGGTGTAGCAATGAATGTTCTCAGTGCTGAATTGGTGCCCAGTCAAGAGATGGTTTGCACTTTGTAATGAATATGTGACTGGCCGCCCCATACAACTGTGTTGGGTACAATGTGCTTTAAGGTGGATGAAACGAATGTGGTGTGTGAGTTTGACAGCTTGGTGGCACAAATTTGAGTAGCTGTATTTTTGTGAAGGTGTGCACAACTGTTAATGTATAATTACAGTATGAGCTAACCAAACAAGTTTCATCTTTTGAGAAAAAAAGAGTCTTGAGCTGTGCCTGAGGAAAAATAAATGGAAGAGTGTGTAACTAGATATGGGGCATGTATGAAGTATAATCTACTAGGTATGCTAGCCTGTCAAAGACAGGTAATAGAATAAATGTAAAATATTTGATATCCCTTGCCCTATGTATACCCCCAGCATTCCTCCTACACCCTTCCTCATTATCCTTGTGTGTCTGAACCTCTCTTTCCCAGCATGTCCTCTTTCGATCGCATTCCTGTAACTCCTTAGATTCTGTCATTTTGAGGTACCTTATTTGTTTGCCTACTGTCTACTTTTTGACTACCACCAATGGTAGACGGGCTCCCATTACCCATTATGAAGACATCATTCATATTCTTATGAATACTTCTCATCTATGAAGATGATTTGGGTTGGGCCTTGTTAGTAAATTATTTGCTTTGTTGTCATTGAAATTAACTATTTTAACTCCTTTTTGTAAAAAAAAAAAAAAAAAGACAAGACTGTTCAATTAGGAAATGAACTTTGCACCTCTAGTGCTGACCAATCAGACCAAGGCCAAACAGACCAATCAGATTACTCTGAGGGACCAGACGCATAAAAACACATACACACACACAGACAGTAGTGTTTTATTATATAGTAGATGGATGACATCTCCAGTGGTGTGAAACTTAACATATCTCAATGTGTTGGAGTGTACTCCCTGTACTTCATGAAACAGTGAGTGACCCTCCTGTCCTTTTGTTTTGTTTTATACTACTTTAAAATGGCTGCTGGTGTCCATAGTTATGGGTGTCTTCATGATGCCTGGGCATGTAGGGATCTAATTTTGTGAAGGATGCCTTGACATCAGGTGACCATCCAGAGAGTCTTAATGAGGATAGCCTTGAGGCTTGAAGCTACTATTCAGTGCTGCTCCCCTACTGGAATTAGTGGGGACTTGTGAGATTTGGCACTACATGACAGTACAGTTTATCTATTTCTCCCCCTCTTGATCAGAGGAACTTGGACCGACTCTACCCTTCCTATTATCAAGCATTGGGCACTGACAACAGTGGCCATTGGATAGTCAAGAGTGTTTATGTCCTGTGTCTGTGGTCATGAGTCAACGTTCAGGAATTGAAAGTGTATCCTCAGGTGGAGCTAGGAGGAAGCGTGGTACAGAAAAGACAGGAGGTATGCAGACTTGCTGTCCCTAACCCTAATCAACCCAATCCTTCCCCAGGGCTTTGTCCATTTTACCTCCATTCCTCTATAATAACCTTTTGGGCTATTAGCCCTTCTGCTTCTGAATTTGGAGCAGCAGGCTCCCTGATAGAAAACTGAGTGAGATTGGGCGCTGTGCCTTTAAGCTATTAAGAGAAGTGGGGAGCTGCTGCTGAAGCCTGCGGTTATGTCAAACGTTGCCAAGGCAGCCGCACATCCTGAAAATTAAAAAAAAAAAAAAAAAAAAAGAAAAGGCAGATATAGATTAGCTAAGAAAGCGAAGGAGTCCCATGATCTTCCTGGCTTTTGTCTCCATGACCCCTCACAGATTGGCTTTGTAAATCTTACAGCATGTTATCATGTTGTGCTTTTCACTGAGAGTCAGTAAGTATGTCTGTTTAGTGTGTGTGTATGTTTAGTGTGTGTGTATGTTTAAATTTTATACCATAGTCTCACATTCCCAGCGCTTTATGGAGGGCGAGCAGAGCCAGCTGTGCTTCAGAGACCATCACAAACAGAGCAATCCCAAAAAATAAAGCAGTCCTCAGTTTAGGGCCTCCTTTGTATAGGTAGTAACCAAGCTGACCTGAAATGGCTCAGGGTTTCACAATGTAATTTATTTTTGTCTCGACTTAAAAATATCAAATTAGATGATGATTTCCTAATTTGTGGTTAAAGACTTTGAAATTATTACATGTCCAATTATGCTCCCAGGATGGCCTCTGATTGCTGGTGCACCTCCAACCAACTCCTTGGATGAAACAATATAAAATGGCTCTCACTGGTGAATGTGACACCAGCCTTTGACTTTTAATTACCGGGAGTCCTGAAATCGATCCGCTGTTTAATACCTGACTCCAAGTGTTCTGCTCTTGTTTAAGATTTTCTCTTGCGTATCAGCAGGGCTGAGGCTTTTGGAAGATCTTCTACTGGCTACCCATAAAGCCCTCTTAAATGCAGATTACTTTATTCCCCCGGCTCTGGCCCCCACACACCTCTGAAGTGGATTAACTTGAGTTGAGAATGTTATGTTTTCTTGATCGTGCTCTTTCCCCCTCACCAGGCTCCACTGGACTAGGTGTGTGACCCCTTCGTTCACTAATACTACAGTAGACATACTTCTGTGGATTTACCACATAGCACACAATTTAATAGCACTGCCCCCTGGCACTTAGTTGCCTTCAACCCTTATTTCTCCAGCTGCCCCTAATAAAAAAGAGAAAGACTAAAGGCAACCTCCCCCATCCAAAAATCACTATTTTTTTGACTGGGTGTGTATCAGCACTCCTTTTATGTCATTCTAATTTAAATAGTTTCATGCTAATTGACTGGTTATTCTACCCCCATAGTTGGCACTTAGCCAGCTAGATCCAAAGCCACCCCACCCCCCACCTCAAGCCTGTCTGGGGATTTCAACAGCAGGAATTCATGCTTTGCTCTCCTTCTCTCTCTCTCTCTCTCTCTGGATTCAGAGACAACTCCATCTCGAGTTCCCTCTTTCTTCCTCTCCTCTCTTGATGAATTAAACCCTTGTTGGTTGACATTCACAACACAAAGGGTTGATGCTGAGCCTCCCACTGGAGAGCTGCAAAATCTCTTTTGTAATGGCAGGCCTGCCTAGCCCTGGCACCTTCATGTATTCATGCGTCTTGGGTTCACTGGCACACCATCATGTCTGGTTCAGACTCCTAGTGTTGACTACTCTGTACCTCTGGCATGAGGCCAATGTCTTGATGAGCAGCCTTCAGATACTTCATGTGAGACATCTGAATGTCAAATACTGAGATGGGATTAGGGTATTATAAATGAGCCCAGGACTGGGTAATGTCAGAAGACAAAGTCTGATTGTTTGAATGAAATGAACCTCCATTAACGGCGTATACTGTTTTCAGAGTGTGCAGACAGCATTGAGTGAACCAGCAGCCTTTTGGCTGAGCCAGGAGCTATTGGTTTCAAACCTGTTAACCACTAGGACTAGCTGGATCTTCTGAGTGAAACAAACAGGTGACATAAAGTGCCGTGTTGTCTCACAGTAATTCAGTAACTGAGCTGGAAGCCTGTTGCTTTTCAAGTCTTATAACCACTAGTCACCTCTGGGTTAATCACCCAGGCATAATAAACTGCCTCTGTGTACAGTTAGGAGAACTAAACAGGGTCTAGGATTCCATTGGTTTCACTTTAGTTGGCCATGGAAATTTTCCATGGAATTTGAAGCCTTGTACATTCTGCGTTCCATAGCCTCACCTGGGTGACACTAAAGATTATGTCACTTTTTACTTGGGACAAAAAGGGTGCCAGTGGGTGAACAGAGAGCTTCAGGGTTATATAATACCATACAAACAATCCTTCTGGATTACACAATCTGGTAAAGTTTCCTGATTGTCAGTCAGGGCATCCTTACGGATGACACTGCAGTTGTGACCCACTGGGCTGGCTACTTTGAGCAGTTGTTCAAAGCTGATCCTCCACCTAGGGTGTTGGATATCTCTGGGTTCACAATCCTTGAGGTTGATCCTCCAATTAGCTGTGAACCACCCAATCTCACTGAGATTGCACAGATGGTGAACCAGCTTAAGGGGGGAAAGGCTGCAGGGATCTGTGGTATCAGGGGTGAACTTCTCCAGGCTGGTGGTAAGCTGTCCTCCTGGCATTGCAAGCAATCTTTGCTTCCATTTGGGAGACTGGCATCATCCCAACTGACTGGAAAACGAGACTTATCGTCCCTATCTGGAAAGGGAAGGGTGATCACCTGGATTGCAGCAACTACAGGGAGATAACACTATCTACCATCAGCTGCATCCTGGTACTGAGGGTTCATATTGAGAGCAAATGTGAATATTGGCAGAGTTTCTTTGTAGCCTTTGTCGATTTTTGCAAAGTGTTCTACTCAGTTGATCGAGCTGCCCTGTAGAACATCCTGAGGGTTCGCGGGATCCCCTCGAGGTTGATGGATATCATGGTTGGCCTGTACAGTGGTACTGTGAGTGCTGTGCAGAGTGGAGGCAGGACCTCTGCGTTTTTCCCAGTTTATTTTGGGGTTTGTCAGGGGTGTGCTCTTGCTCCTACTCTGTCCAATGCTTGTATGGACTGGTTGTTGGGCAAGGTTACGGGGTCCAGTGGCTGTGGGGCATCTGTTGGTGAAGAAAGATTCACGGATCTTGACTTTGCTGACAATGCTGTGATCTTCATGGAGTCAATGGAGACTCTGATCATGGTGCTCGAGAGACTGAGTAAAGAGTCTGAGTGTCTGGGCTTGTGAGTGTCCTGGATAAAAAACAAGATCCAGGCACCTCTTGGGCACAGCCATTAGCAGTGTGTCTGTCTGCAGAGAGAGTGTTGACCTTGTTGAGAGGTTTACTTACCTTGGCCGTGATATTCATGTCTCTGGTGACTCCTCCTGACTTAATCAGTAGATGGATTGGGAGAGCATGGGGGGTCATGAGGTCGTTAGAAAGGGGTGTGTGGCACTCCTGATATCTATGCAAAAGGACAAAGGACCAAGTCTTTAGAATCCTGGTGCTTCCTGTCTTGCTATATGGTTGTGAGACATGGATGCTATCCAGTGACCTGAGATGAAGACTGGATTCCTTTGGTACTGTCTCTCTCCGGAAAACCCTTGGGTGCTGTTGGTTTGGCTTTGTGTCGAATGAGTGGTTGCTGATGGAGTCCCGAATAAGGCACATTACCTGCATTGTGAGGGAGCGTCAGTTACGGCACTACGGCCATGTGGCGCGTTTCCCAGAGGGTGATCTGGCTTGTAAGATCCTCATTGTTGGGGACCCGAGTGGCTTGACCAGGCCAAGGGGTTGCCCATGTAACACCTGACTGCAGCAGATAGAGGGTCATTTCTGAAGGGTGGGACTGGACCACACATCTGCCTGGGGGGTTGCCAACCAGGATCCCGAGTTGTTTTCGTCGTGTAGTGGGTGCGGCAACGCACTGTACCAGTGCATTTTACCCAACTTGACTTGACTTGACATGACTTGTAAAGTGTCTTGACTTAGTGACTGTTGTTGGACTGGAAGCCCTTTGGTTTCACACCAGTTAGCTATTGAAGTACACATTGAAACTGGGAGGCATGGTCCGTATAAATCAATGTGAGCTGGATGCAGTTTATACAAGTAGCCAACAATGTCTACTGCAGGGATGAAAAAGATGTCAGTAGCTGGGAGTTAAATTGTGATGCACAGGGGCAACAGATTGCCTCCGTGTGACTGATCAGGTAGCCTCGGGGTTAATAGTACTGTGCACATTAAACTATCTCTGGATTACTCCAATCATGTGAAGAGGCCTGGCTTGGTGATGACAGTGAGAAATCATTTAGTTTTGCGTCATTTAGCCACTGAAATGCATGCGAAAGATGCAAGCCTTGGTTGTTTATAAGGCACCCTAGCCTACTCTGTGAGACAGGAAGAGATGAAATAATCTAGCTCCGGGACACAAATTGAGTCATTAAAGAAAGTGGGAGCTTGTTGGGTTTATGTCTTGTATCCACAGGCACCATGTGTTTTAATGCTACTGTGCAAACTGGATCACCTCCAAATTACACTGAAGCGTATTGACATGTAAGGAACTGATGTTGAGGTTTGTGGTCTTGTGGTTTCATACCAGTTAATCCCTTAATGCACAGCTTTCCTAATGTGTCCAGCACAAGATAACACAAAGTTAGTCAGTGGCTGAACTGGGTTCCTGTTGAGTCCATACCTTAACTACTAGTCTAGAATATCTGAGAGTATATTTTGGGACCTGCAACCCATCCTTTGTCACAAGAATATGGAAATCTGGCTTAGACATGTAATTGAGCCAGCTATGCTAAAACTTGAACTATGTAGTCTTAAGGTAATACTCCTCAAAAAACTGATATACCTTGAAAAAAACTCAATTTACTCATGTCACTTAACACGCCAGTTTTCTACTCATATGTTCACAATGTCCAAAACACAAGCTTATTGCTAAAAATGTATTGAATAAATACTTCCAGAAAGGGCACAAAAGTTAAGCATGTTCAAGCACATTTGAGCTTTTAAATTGAAGACATTGACTAATTAATGAGAGTGTGAGAGCCAGGTCTTCAATTAAAAAGTTCAAATTCCCTTGAACGTGCTTCACTTATAATATAAGAACACTAGGAGGCATCGCCCCCTGCTTGCTCACCCCATGGGCCTGCACTATGCACCAGCCACTTCACATCTCTGCCGCTCATGTATGTGGATTTCACTTTCACCAAACAACAAACCTTTTAATTCTCGCAGATACACCTCTTCATTGAGAAGAAACACTACTTTTCCTTGATGGCAACACAAATTAGACGATCTACAAATCCCCGACTTAGTTTAAATCCGAACAACATCTAAATACTTCTGTCACATCACCTATGTCCATATATTCAATCTCTTTTCGCTGTTCCGTTATTTCATCGAGTATCCATTTCCATTTGTTTGCGCTACTGATCTTTACTATCATTTTTTTTTGAGACTTTTGAATTTTAGTACTTTCATTATCTCTAACCTGCTCTGCAGATGTATCATGCCATTGTTTTTGAACCTCTTTACGATGTTCTACTTTGTCATCTACTCTTTGTCTTTTATTTCCAGCCCTGGGCATGGTTAAATCTTTTGGCCTAAAGTCTCGTCTCGCGGGACATGAAATTATCTTTCTGAAAAGTCTTGTCTTGTCCCAGGCTAAAAAGTCTTGTCTCATCCCAGGATCTTTTTATACAATAGAGAGATAACAATTTGACAAACGAGAGGAAACCACTCTGTCCATCAGGCTCATTTAAGCTTTCTCAATGTCTCATGTAGATTCTTTAAAGATTGTCAAAGTTTCTTCTTCAACTCCATGTCTTGGATATTTGCTCCAGAATCCCAGAATCTTTGCATAAAGAAATGCTTCCTGGATTCTGTCTTAAATGCACAACACCTTCATTTCCATTAGTGTCTTTGAGTATGTGACTTCACCCTTTAATATGATTGAATTGTGCAGAATCTACTTTATGAATGTCTTTGAGGATTTTGAAGACCTGGATTATTAGGTCCTCACTTTTGTGCACAAATTTTCCATCACCATGGAAAGACCCCGTGATATCTCTCTCTCTTCCTCTCATTGTATGTTTGGGAAGTTTTTCCACTGTGCCATGCACTTTGAAACCTAGGACAGAGTAGCTGGTGTTCTCCGAGGCTCCCTCCATGTAGATGCAGGATGGCCTGCTCTTAAATTTATGTTTATAGTGGCTTTGATCTACACCCCTATCTTTCTGCTCATTTGGCTTCAAGACACCATTTGCTGGTGCACATCAAACTGCCTCCTTTATATTTGTCTGCAGTCCTCTGAACTGTCAAATGCAGTTGGATTACCGTTTCGGAGAACAACTATGTTTAGAGCCTATGATTATCCTGTTTGTGCCTCTTCCGGGTTAAGTACATCCCAAGGTGCAGACCACAGGCAGTCCCATGGAAAATGAAAGCCGTGACTACAAGATTGTTTCGACCACACTATTTAAACCATTGAACCAAATTGGCTGGACTGCCCACTGGGGACCGCTAACACTTTCCATGTGTTATCAAGGGTTGCTTGTGAGGTGTAAACTGGAGACGAATGATCAAAGCTGCCCACATGTTCTGTATAGCCTGTATGCATGAAGTCAGTGAGGCTCACTTGAGTGTCCGCAGGGCATTGTTACATTTTACCTTGGTGCGTTCCTTGCCTGGACCTCTGGCGCCTTCTATGTAGTAAATAGCAATAAGTGCAATGTTCTCAACAACAAAGTGTGTCAGCAATTAGAGTGAATTCCTGCTTTGTAAGACTGCAGCACCTGTGTTACAAATTCAAAGCTGTGCTTTATTACGAAGAATATGCCAGAGGCACAACTTCAGCATCAGGGGGCTGTTTCCAGCTACTGAACTATTTTCTTAGGCCAACAGTCTGCACTAATGTGTCCGCGCGGCCCAAAACCTGCGATGGTGAGCCTTAAGGTAAGTGTGAATTGACACACTGGGTAATGGAACGACAAGTCTTGTCCTGAATTTCTAATTAATCTAAAATGCATGTTTTTGTCACAAATACAGTACAGTATAACTAAAGTAAAATAAAAGTTGCTTGAAGCACAAATAAAAAAGAAACAGTACTATATTTATTATATACAGTGTATACACCAGATCAGTCCAGTTTTGGGACTGGGGAATTGTAGCTTGCAAGACAGGAAACATCCCACATGATAACAGTCTAGACAAGAACAGGTCTTTAAGCCCAGCAAAGCTCACCAGTCACACTCACACACCTCCATGTTAACTTGGAGTTGCCAGTTAAGAAACTTCTACATCTTTAGAATATGTAATGAAATCTGCAGGACTATGTAGATAACCAATGAAAACACAATGGAGCTGGTGTGGTATAGTGATTAAGGCTTTGAGTTAGTGGGTTCAAATCCCACTACTGACAGTGTGACCATGAGCAAATCACTTCACCTAACTGATAGGAAAAAACAAAATAAATTTAACCAATATTATCTCAAATATTAGGTTGCCCTGAATACAGGTGTCAGTCAAAACTAGTAAATTAAAGTGTAAACAAGGAGAATGTGCCAATTGCACACCAGTGACGACTAGTCTGGGAGCTGTGAGACAACAGTGCTATGATGCCACAGTACATGTAAAATTAAAACAAAATTGATATTAAAATTATCCGAATGAGAGAAAGCAGATAAAAATATGTAACCGCTTGCACCAAAGTGCTGAAGAGTGTAATACTCCTTATAGCATTGAAGAAAGTTGCTCTAAAAATAAAGTTTGTGTGTGTTTTTATTTAGGGGCCTAGAGTATGGGGGAGCATGTTTTATTCGCGTGTGCCTTAGATGACCTGTTGCACTCTACTACCATCTGCTTAGATAGAGACCCAGTAATTTTGAAAGTGGTACTTCACTTAGCCATATTTATTTAAGAAAAGCTCAAAATGAGGACAGCTACATGCATGTGGCAGCTTCAATAATCAAAAAAATAGGAGAACTTATTCAGTTTTGAGTTTAACGAAATTTGTAATTATTCAGTTCTTTAGAGATTTCTATATTGAGAATCGATATATAACCTTTGAACTAGACATCTTAAATATAATTTTCCAGTAACATTTTTTTCCTTTGAACATTCTTAAAAATAAAGGAGCCAGAGTGGTTCTTCAGAGCAATGCCACAGGGGAACCATCCACATGAAGGTTCCAGAAAGAACCTTTTTTTATGCTTATTAGGAAGTTGTTCAAAGCACAAAGAACCAGCTTCATACGCAGAGAACCCTTTCTAGAATTAAATGGTGCTTTGTCAAGCAGTAGTAATAACAGCAATAGCAATAATTAAAAGCAGTCTGTCTAACTTCTTTCATCCTCTGTCAGAATCTACCCCTAAAGCAATACTGGCTAATATTCATGAAGATAGGTCATTATTTTTAGATTCTACCAACAAATTTGAATGAATTTACCCCACTTAAATGAAATTGGGAGAGGTTGGGAAAAGAATCTTTCAAATAGACTTTCAGAAAAGGTATGGAACTCTGCTGTCTATGAAATACATTATTCTTCAATGCTAGGAAACTATGCCTTATTTCAGCTATATATTGTACTTCGTGCACATTTATCCTATTTACAGGAATACCCCAACCAAAAATAATAATTTTATTACCTGCTACTTACCCCATGCGTTTATAGTATTGAACAAGAATGATTAATCTCACAGTATTATGGAGAACTGAGATAACAAGGTTCCTGACACAACAGTTTTTTGTAGGGACCACAGCTGAAAAAATTGCAAGAGATATCAAAACATCCAGAAACAAATGTGCATTTGCTCATGCCGCATAGTTCATATGTCACATATCCACTTACATGCTTACAACACCCCAAGTTACTAGAAGTTTGGCTAAAATATTGTCAGATATACAAGTTCTAGAAAATCCTCTTGTGAATGGCTGTGGAGCACATTCAAAAGGATTTCAATTTTTTAATTGAAGCCCTGGCTCTCTTTTGTTGAGCAACGCTTCTTTGACTCAGCTGTGTGTCATTGTTTTTGTTTTGTAAAAAAAGAAAAACGAATTGTAAAGAATCACCCCGTTGAGCACATGATGAGGAAAGCAGGGATGGAAAAATGATTAACCTATAGAAGAAGAGTAAGGTGGGTCGTCAGGAGATCAGATACATAAAGATAAATTCATTCTCCTTTGCATTATGTTTACATTACATTGTAGCGATGAAAACTGCGTATCATTTCAATACATAGTTTTCATCGCTACAATCACAAAGTAGACAAACAAAAAAAAAAAAAAATGTTGATTAATGTTAATGTTGATTAATTGATGGCTGCTGGCAATTTGTTATTGTAGGACTTTGTGCAGGGGGGCAGGTTGGGATAGTTTGTGGGCTGTTGTTGTTGCAATGCTAAATATTCCATATACAGTAAGTAAAGAAATCTATGGAGCCTGAGCCTGTAGTGCATTTTGTTCTACAGTATAATATTCAATAGTATAATCCAATTTTGCACTCCAAGCCCTCATATTCCCCCTTCTGTTTTCTACAAGTTTATGTCTGTAGTACTAGGTTGTTGTACCGTGTTAGCCATTATGAATGTAGAGAAAAGCCAAGCAAAATGACACCTTTTATTGGCTAACTAAAAGATTACAGTATGCAAGCTTTCGAGGCAACTCAGGCCCCTTCTTCATCTTGCCTGAAGAAGGGGCCTGAGTTGCCTCGAAAGCTTGCATACTGTAATCTTTTTAGTTAGCCAATAAAAGGTGTCATTTTGCTTGGCTTTTCTCTACAAGTTTATGTGAAATTGTAAATGTGGTCTTATAAGATAGGCATTGGAAATTTTGAACCTCAGGCATTGTGAATGGATTGGATTTTTCGCCTTCATTTTATTTGGCTGTTTAAAACTCTTGTCAATATTCATCTTTCTTTCCTGGTAGATTTTTAAGTTAATACCAGACAGGAATATTAAATCTAATTATATACAGTATATGGATAAATATGTAAATGGTTGCAGAATGGAAATGGTGATAACATCGTCATCATCATCACCACAAAAAGCAGTGATTGATGCCCTGTGAGGCCAAAGATGTTTCTTTTCAATATTCAATGGTTAGCTTCACAGCTTCAAAAGACCTGGTTCATATTAAAGACTGCTCTTAGTCAGTGTGGAGTTCTCATGTTCCCCCCCTTGTTTTTTTTGGTTTATGTTTTTAATTGAGGCTTAGTTTGGCTGGTAAGTGTATACTGGGCAAGTGTAAGAGAGAGTGTGGGTGTATACATGAGTGTGTCCTGTAGTGGACTGGATCCTCATTTACTGTGTGTGCTTAACACCTGTTACTACTGGGATTTACTCCACCCCACCTCCACTCCTAAAATATGAGTGTACAGGATTGATGAATGGTGGTTGATTTTATATACATTTCCAATAAGAGTGTCCAGAATATAGAGTAAGCCAGAAGGAGTAAGCAAGATCCTTTTTCTAAATACAAGGCAGGAACACCCTGACATGTCGCAGATCTTGAAATGGAGCATACAAGGACATAGATCAAGTAATGGCCTTTCATTATAAGCAAATTTACTGGTGGGAGAAATGCCAAAATGAAATTGTCTCTCTCAGACCTATTTAAGCAGGTCCTGGTGCTCCACCTCTCAGATGTGGTAGCCTCCTGTCCTTACTGCCCCAAAACTATCTCTTCTCTTTCATCTCTCTTTTCCATTGAAGAGGTGTCTAAAACCCCTTTGGTAACTTCAAAGAGCACTAGCAGGAGGCAGAACCAAGGTTTCGTCACGCTGTAGTGGCAACTATGTTAGCTCCACGTTGGTGCTAACTCAAAGTCACTATTGCCAACCCACAAGCAGCTGTCTTGATGGACCAGCTTTCTTGGAATGTTCTGTTTTTGGCCTAACATGTCTGCTATATAAATGCAAAGAATTATTATTATTATTATTCTTTATAGTTTTCTGGTAATGCATACAGGATAGCCACACTTGGGCAATATACAATACACCTGAAATAGAAGAATAATTTCTGACTTTAGCTGTTCATTGTTGACGTTCTAATGCTATTTTAACTTGTAATGAAATGGTCTTGCTACATAAATCCCCTTTAAGTAGCCAATCTTTTTGGAAACATTGCCCCATTTTGGCTTCTCAGTTGTCCTTTTCTGTTTGCTGTCACCAGTCTTTCTCTTTTGTTAGGATTAGGTTAAGGATATGTATGTAACTTAAAATATTGTTGTGTAGAAATCTTTATTAATACGTTCATTCCTGAACTCTTGTCAGTAGTCTTTTATGGGAGTTAAAATGGTAGATGAAAGAGCAGTCTTCTTTCCTGGGTGTAACACCTTCCAGTTCTTCCACAGATAGAAAAAGCACAGAATAAATGGTATTTGGAAAGACCAGGAGTTAGGTGAGACAAAGCCTTTGTCAAAGGAAAGATGAGGATCCAAATCACCAGAAACTCAAAATGACACCAAAACAAAAAAGCTATGTTGCCAAAACTCAAAGTGAAAAAGAATATGTGGAAAACCCTCTAGGCCTGACATTTCTTAAGAAAACTACTGCTTACACTGCAAATTGTCTTTTATGAGAATCAAGAATTCTGGACAGTTTGTCACATGATGCTGGCCATTTGTTACTGGTGATTCCATGTGATGTGACTTCTGGCCTACAGTGGGTGACCATGTCTTGATTACCAGACCACAAAATGGCAATGCTCACAAAAAACAAGAAAGCATTTCAAAAAATTGAAAACTTGATGAAAAATACAATAACAAGTCCAAAAACAAACTGAAAGTAATAATTAACGTGAAGCTTAGTTCTACATAAATCAAATTAAAAATGTACGTATTTCATTTATTTAACTGATGTGCCAATATCCATAATACTTCCACAGTCACCAGCATCCCAAATTAGTTTAAATCTGCAATTACAAGTTTTCTTCAGATTGCAGCACAGCAGCTTGCTCATGTCGGTCGTGTTGTGTGAAGAAGTGGCAAGATTCCAACCGGTTCCCTGCTGGTTTCAAAGTCTGCTTGAGACCTTGCTCCTTTGGCTAAGAATCAGGATCCAAGTTATTATAAATTTATTATTGCCATTTGTTTAGAATAATTTTTCTTTGTATAATTTATTTTAGGACAATGTTTTGTCATTATAACCACTGGATTCCACATATTGTTATAAACGTCTGACTTACAGTGTAATGGTGAAAGGCATGCAGCAGGGAACTAAGTGGCAAAGGGAAGTGAGCAGACCGGGGGTTCTGCTTCCTGTAATGACTTTGGGGAGGTTAGGCCAGATGCAACTGTACCATGTCATGTTTAGGGAAATGCTGATAGCAGCAATAAGATAGCAATTATTAAAATGGGAAGTCGACCAAAGGGATATGCAGACTAGCTTTAAAGAAAGCATGAGTGATTTCCCGGGAGACGCAGCCCTGAGTAAACAGGAACTCCTGGGAACCTTTTTTTTTTTTTTTTTTGCTTAGTTATGTTTGTTTTTCAATATTTAAGAAAATATGTGTCACCAGTTGGGTCACTGTCCTGCCTTTGAGGTACACCCATGCTGGCAGCTTCCCACTCAACTTGAATCCCTTAACTACCTCAGTCTCCTAAATGAGTCATCTCATATTGATGACCTCTAGGCAACTCCTAATTTTATATCAATTGTGCGACCATATATGTGAAGATGAAAACAACTCCAGGTAACAAGAGATGTGGCTAACCACTCCAGATTATATAGTGCCTTACGAAGTATTCACTAATGGAAATATATTACAATGTCAGATGTCTAGGTGTCAAACCTAAGATTTTATGAAACGTTTATGGTTCTATAGGTGGTAATGTTTGATTTTCTTTATTTTCTGTTGTATTACTACTTGCAGGAAAATGTAAGCAGTGCTCATTCAAGGAGATACAGTTGCTGGCATCTTTGAGAGCACACTGTTTGTTTATGAATGAGGAAGTTGCAAAATGTGGAGAGACACTGAGCACATGTCTGGTGATAAGGAGTTTTTTGTGTAGGTCAGCATGTAGACTGTAACTTAGTATTGTTGATTTTTAGCTCTTGGAGCCTTCTGTGCATCGTTCATTTCAGTTTTGTGTGCACTTTCTCTAAGTAGTCTGGTTTCTTCTAATAATACTTTAAATTGTTCATCCTGAGCATATGACAGAGACAAAAATATAATCTGCCTTGTGCACTTTGCCACTGAGAAGCTTTGGACAGTTTCAAAAAAATCAATGCCTGGATAAACATTTTTTTTTTTTAGTAATTAACTGAATTATAATCAAATATGTGTGCTTATGCATAAAAATAATTAGATAAATACCCTTTGGGATTGCTCTTTGTTCAGCTAAATAAACCATTTAAGCAGCCACTGATGTCCTTCATAATTTTAAATAGTTCTTCATTTCAGAGACCAACTAAAATGTGGTTATCATTGCCAAAGTAGGGAAACTTTACTTATTTGGCTAAAGGTTTGTGGCAAAATAATTTTAAATAATTCTGTTTAGAATTTCCTTCAGTTGTTAGCTAGAAATTGTGAAAATAACACAAGGAGAAGCTAAAAGCATTTTAATAATTCTCCAAAACATAAACATTCATGCTACACATCATATTTTAGTGGTAAAATGTTTAACTGTGTATTTCTATAATATTAAAATGCATTTGGTGAAACCAAAAGTTGCCAAATGTTTACATGTCTGATGGTGCCAAAACCAAGTAATTTATGTTCTGTTTCTTTTGGCACACAAATCAAATGGTGGTTATCCATGTAGAAGTGCCATCTGAATGTCATGTCATGTAAATAGTAATTCCAGCCACGATGTCCTTATGCCAGAAGCCTGCTATCCCATGAGTCCTTCCAGAAAGTTACTGTGCTTGACTTTAAAGAGCGCAACTTGCCAGTTGACAGCAAATTGAGTTCTGCCTCCAATATGAGCAATTTTTATGGTGAAAAATCTCCATTTAAAAACAAGTAGTAGCAAAGGTGCCAAAAACAGACTTCAAAGATGAACCCATACTGGGAGAAGAGCTGCTCTAACAGGAAGAGGAAAAAAAAAATCTCTGCATTGCTCTGTAACATCTTAGATTAATTAGCCTGGCTCAGCTTGTAATTTACAACTCCAGCTGAAACACTGTCATTAGAGAGGGCCCTCTGTGCTTCAAGGCTGCAGATCTGAAAGATCGCAAGTCAGAAAATCTTTAAGTGAGGCAGTGTAAACAAGAGTTTCAGGAGAAATATTCCCACATTTTACAGACTAATTGTGCCCAAAAAGTTCTGCATTGTGCTGAAAACTCCGCATTTGAGGTTAGAAATGGCTGCCAATTGAAATCGCAACTGAAAGGACTTAAAAAAATTTTTTTCTAGTAGTTATTTCTTTTTTTAATTTTCCTTAAGTCCATTTAAAAACATAAAAAGATGATTTAAGGCTAAAAATCTGAAGAGTGAGTTTGAACAATCTCATCCTGTAGTCCCTAGGAAAAGTGACTGAGATAACGTAAGTGTGTAATTCATAAAACTTATGGACATTTGATCAATTTCAGTACTTGCATATTGACTGCATAACAACGTATATTCCATAGTTATTTTGCTATAAAGTATATTTTACAGTGAACATCAAATAACATTTTTTGCATTATGAAAAGCTACATAATCCACAATATGATGCTTTACATTCTTTATAGTGCTATTCCACATTAACATTTATAAGTTACTTGAATAAATTGATTCATATATAGCAGTAGTTCCCAAGCTTGGTTCCAACCAGATTTACAATCCATGATAATAATTGATCTCATTTTGTTAGCAGGTCATTTGTTTTTCCCTTCTCTGATTCCTGCATTTAGAAAAGCACAGCAGTATAATTTTTGCATTATAAGACATTTATAAATATTTCTAATTTTTGCTATAGCTTTAAATGCCTAACTTTTTTTGTTGTTTTCTTTTTATATTGTATTATTTTATAATACATCATACATTTTATATTATATTATATTGTATATTTATATTATACTGTGTAGTCTGCTCTCTTCATTGTATCCTAATAATGACAATTAAAAACAAGCAAAGCAGACTCCGGGTGAAAAACATTCAAAGGCCAGAACTGCTTCAGTTTCAGACTCGCATATTACTTAATAATGGAAGGTCAGAGTGGAAATCAGGATGAACATAAATAAAAAGTCACATATAACTACTTCATTTTTATTAAAACTAGGGGGCTCTGCCCCCTGCTCACTTTGCTCGCCCAGCCCTGGGTTTGGTTTACCGGATATACAATTTAAAGAAATTTTTATTTTAATGGGAATTGTTACATATGCATTATTTTCACTTTTCTTTTAAACTTTTCTAAAAACAATACTTGTCTGGCCCCAGGCGTGTTTAAATCTCTTTCTCGCAGGATATATAATGCTGCTCATGTTGTGAAGTGGGGGGCAACTGAACTCACACTGAGGAGATGCCGTCGGATCAGCAGCTGTCTTTCTGCTGCTTCTGCTGGTGAGCTGTGTGTTCTGTTTGTCGTCGCACTGCGTGTTGATCAATTAAAAGTCTGTACAGCAGCTGTCCTTTTGCCACTTCATGTCTCTGCCGCTCATGGTGTTAAGGGGGATGGGGGGGCTTAACGCATGTTAAGGAGAAGTGGTCTGATCATTTGCTGGCTTGCTGCTGCTGTCAAGCTGTGTGTTCTGCTTGTTGCTTGTTGTTGTTTTAAGAGCTGGGAGCACATGAAGTGTGCCTGCCAAAAGCATTCCAACAACTGCTAAGTTAGAGTTCCATGAACTTGTTTTAAATGTTGTCTCACTGCCTTGTCTCGCGTGACGTTAAAGTGTCTCTCGCAGGACTTCAAATTGTCTTCCGAGAAAATCACGTCTCGTCTCCGTAGTCTCTCTCCCAAGATTTATTTTATAAAAGAGAGACATATTAACACATTTAATATTGTAATCTCTTCATTGACCCAAAACACAGAAATTGGCAAATAGCAGCTCCCTTAATTAGGCTAGGAGTCCAATTAGAAACAGACATTGGTTGGAACAAAAACCTGCAGCCCCAGGGGGTTTCCAGAACCAAGTTTGAGAACAACTGATATATAGAATCTTAGAAACTGAACCAGAAGAGGGGTATTTTAAATGACAACAATTAAATATCCTGTTGGTTATAATATTCATGTTGAGACATCTTATAAGCACCATTGCAAAGCAGTTTTTACATTAATAAACTAGTTTTAGTGTTTACTAACTGATTAATGTAAGGTGACATTTTATGGTGAACTTCACTGCCAGGTATGTTTATTGGTTATTGTAAAGAGTTAGGCAGGTACAAACACACCAAATTAAAGATTCAATAATTTTACAACCATGTTAAAGCTAATATGAAGAAATGAAGTTGAAGTAAAACACAAATTTTGGGTAAAATGTAGATTTATTGATTTCAAACTACTCACGTGATGCATTTTAAATTTAATTTTAAATTGTAGCAGTTTGACAAAATGTCAGTTGTTGCATCATGTAGATCTACAGTCAGCAGGAATTTGTTCTATGATGCAAAGAAAAGCTAAAATTTTTTTTTTACTTGCTGCATGCTGTTTATTGCAAAGCTGTAGCCGATGGTAAAATATTTGCCTTTTGAACATGCATGCAGCATTCAAACTGTAAAAAATTCAATTTAGATGCATACAGTTAAGCAACACAACTGGCACCATGAAAAGTAAGTCATTTATGTCTGCTTTGTTGAAATATGTTATTATTCTGTGAAGGATTATAAATCAGGGAATGAAAAACTGTAATGAACATACGTATTCTAATCAGAGAAGGGCTTCAGAATAAGCACAAACAAATCAGAATGTGATTAGAGTCTGCATTTTTGCCTGTCCACACCATAACACTGAGGCTGTGCTTTCAGAAGTATACACCTCTGGAGAGCATTTTCAGAAGTCTCATTTTCAAGGGTTGAAAATACCAGGGTAATATGGAGGAAAGGCTAAAACCAAGACTAATGGTTGCTTTTTAAAATCTAAACATAGTAGTGCCTATGAATGTAGTGTCAAGGATGGTCAGCTCTTCAAGAACATTTTCCTGTATTTTGCCTGATGTGGCTGGGATAGGCTCCATTAACTAGATTAAGTGATTTTGATAATGGAATATATAGATGAAATGTGCTTCTTTCTTTTCACCACTCATAAAAAAGCCTTCAAATGTTTTTTGCAATTCTGTGGTTGTGGTTACAGAAGAGACATGTGTGTCCAGTAACCTGAAGACCTCCGCTCCCTTGTAGTATCATTAATTAAAGCTTTTTTTTTTTTCTGCTTACACCAACAGTCTTAGATAAATTCTTCAAAGCAGACTTCTAAAACTTGCTGATACTAGCAGCACTGCTGAAGAGTTCAGGATCTGCAGAGCAATTTTAATAAGCTGCTTTTACTCTTTTAATTCCTTTTGGTATTTTTGGCGACCAGCCTTTAACAGAGGAGTCAATTGTATTCTACCTGATTATGGCAAGACTTGTGTAAGCTGCTGCAAGCTTTGGGGTGGACACATGCAAAGTAGATGACTTTGAACAACGCACTCTTGTCAACAGAGCAGCGAACTAATAATAATAACAATTCTTTGCATTTATATAGCGCTTTTCTCACTACTCAAAGTGCTCAGCAATTGCAGGTTAAGGGCCTTGCTCAAGGGCTAACAGAGCAGAGTCCCTTTTGGCATTTATGTGAGTTGAACCGGTAACCTTCCGATTGCCAGTGCAGATCTCTAGCCTCAGAGTCCCCACTCGCCCTGTTACATGAACTACAGGGAGAGAAAGATGGCTAGCTAACTCATTGGTTAAAAAAAATGTCTCCTTCACAGAACTGCACTGGGGTGTTTTGGCAATTTGTTTGGTAGCTGTAGCTACTGTGACATTGTTTTTTATTTTTAATCTGATATTAGAGATCAACACAAAATAATACCAAGAGCTGACCAGATCTGAACTGCACGCTGGAGTTTTTGTTTTCCTCAAGAAAAAAAAAGTTTTGTATGTCTTTATCTGTGCTATGTATATCCATTCATTCATCCATTGTTTAATCAAAATATAGCCTTATCCTGGCAACCTTGGGAGCAAATCAGGAGCTACCTGGACAAGGGTACCAGTCAGTCCCTTGACATGCTCACACCAGGCCAATTCAGAGTTATAAATGACTTAATATTTTTTTTCTCTCCTATTGAAATGAAAGCTCAGCTGACTTGAAAAGTCTTGCATGTCCCTGTACATTTGAATGTGATTTGATACATGCCTCTCCTAACACTGACACCTACACACAAAGCTCCAGAGTAATGTCACCTGTTGGCATCTGCATCCAATGATTATGGCATTCAGTAGCATCTCTCAGTCCACTGGAAAGTATAGGTTAACCTCCATGTTGTATGACGCCATTTGTTATTAAGTCAATTTCCATCAATGATTTATACAGCTGTCATGCTCTTGCTGTAGTTGCACATGACAGACCACATGGCTCACTCGTTTAACTTTAACTGTAGAATTTCAAACTTTGTACTTGTTGTGTCCAAAATCAGGTCTCGAGCCATTGTCATCTGCCACGAGGCTCACGGGTAACATTAAAACATCTGAATTAACCATTTTGTGTCCAAACATGGTATACTCCATTCTCAATGTTATGGATCTGGATACTTTAATGACTTAAAAGAATTATTGTGATGGTGACACTCTGAAGACCCTTTGACCTCAAGGGTTAACAATGCTATGATGACCTTTTGGCCTCGGGGGTAGAAGATGCTGTCATAACCCTAGTGTGCTTTCTTTTTATGGTGTTAAGACTATCTCCTTGAACTGAGGAAACTAAACAATTTAAAAAAAAATTCTGCCTGAATTCACAACTGCCACCACTAATTACACAGACCACATAGCTTAAGAAGGAGTTTGGTTTAGTTTAAAGGCATTGGACTGTTAAACACAATGTTGAAGTTTGCTGTTTTCCCTACCCCTGGCCTGATTATAATTTTTAAATCAATCCAAAGTTATACCATTATCCAAGTATATCTGAATATGGCTACTTGTGTTATGTGCATGTGCTCCTGGTGTATAAAATGTTGTGTGGTGGTTAGTTAAATCAGACAGTGTAGGTTATAAGCTTTTGACTCATGTTTAACTATCTGTACATCAATTTGATTTTTACCTTTGCAAGCGTGTAAAAATGAGAGTGGGAAAACTATATGTCTGCTCTTAAGGTCATTCTGTAGCAAGTGATCTCAAGCTTTCTTGCTGCCTGCAATGATGCTGTAATGCGAGAATCCCACTACAGTATTTAAACATGGAAACCTTCTGCAGCGTCTTTATGGTGACTTCTGTGGTCTAAATGGCAGTGTTTGAGATGGCAGTGATAATGTGTCTGTCTGCCTATTTGCAGTATGCAGAAACAGCAATAAGTGTCTCAGACAGTGGGTATAGCTAGTTCTAGAAATGGGTGTAGGGATATGATACCATTAAACCAAGACGATGAACTTTTCAATTTTCTATTTTTAGAACCTCTAAATACAGAAAACTAAATTAACAGATAAAAAATCTTTTACAGAAAAAATTAGCATTGTATGATGACATACAAGTTATCAGAGGTTTCCACCACCTTCTTGCCTACATCTGGGCAGACCACAGATATGACCACTCTTTCACACTGCACAGGATGCCCATTACTTTGCTATTCCACTATATGCAGTGCTTCATCATGGACTAATGTTTACAAGTCGTGTTAAACACTATCAATAAGTGTTTGCATTTTGTCTTCATTCCTTCTTCTTTCTCTTTAACTTTTCCCACCTTTGTATGGGGTAACAATGTGCTTGATCAACCTTCTCCATACAGCTCGGTCCTGCACCTCTTCGTCAGTCAAGCCCTTTTCCTTCAGATCTTCTTTTACTTTCTCCATCCACCTCTGTTTTGGCCTCCCTTGCTATCTCTTTCAAACTAGTTGCATCCCATCACTCTTTTGTCCACATGTTCATTGTCTGTCGTCATCACATGTCCTTACTACCTCAACCTCCTTTCCTGTCCTTTCTTAGATATCTCTTCACTTTTGGTGGCTAGATTGCATTTTGTCTTCAGTCCACTTAAGAAAAGAGAGGTGCTAAATAAAACAAGACAGATAAAGCAAATATTTTAAAATGTTGTACGTAGAAATATAACTTTGGGTATAGGCTTAAATAATTTAACCATGATGCCACCAGGCCAGCAAAGGTTTCATGTAGAACAGGAAACAACCATGCCAAGAAATTTAACGACTGATCCCAAGTGGGTAAATGTTTTCTGTTTTACCATTTTGTTTTATGTGCAATTATTATTTTATTTCTCAATTCCTTGTGCCATGGTGCCATTTTTGCTTTTTATGAGTGCAGCCATTTTCTTGACAGTTATTTGACATTTACCATCATGTGAATATCTTAATTTCCCTGCACTGGGGTAATTTCTCTGCCTCTATGTAAGATGCTTGGTCACACTATTAGGTATCCTAATTGTTGAATAAAAAACCCATTCAAAACCTTTACATTTGCTTAAACTTTAGCTTGTGATGCTTGTTAAATCATTAATGATGAGTTTTGTTTGCATTTTGACTATTACTTTGCTCAGCCCTTTTATTTTGACTCCTGGTTTTGACCTCTAATTGTTTCTCATTCCTTTGTCTATGAATTAGCCTATTCCCTTCATTTACTAGACATTGATTACATTTTCACAGAACATGCTGTTCATCAAACAGTAGGAAACTGTGAAAAAATGTACTGGTTCAAAACAGAAAC
Organism: Polypterus senegalus; assembly: GCF_016835505.1. Lineage (NCBI taxonomy): Eukaryota > Metazoa > Chordata > Cladistia > Polypteriformes > Polypteridae > Polypterus > Polypterus senegalus. The sequence continues at coordinate 43,746,839 of NC_053162.1, forward strand.
CAGCCTTGGGTTTGTTGAGATTGGAGTCGAGGGTTGATTTAAATTGTGGATTGGTTTAAATTGATGGGAGAAGAAGGCTGAATTATTGCAGACATTATGTGATATGTGTTGTCTCATTGTATGGACCTTTTGACAAATTGTTTATATAATCACCTTGTTTCCCTTCTATTGTAGTAAGTAACTGCTGGTAGCACATATTATGAAGACCTTACAAAAATACAGCATGTTGACAGCAACCTATAAGGGTTTATTTTAAGATACTACTGTCTGTCAATTAATATTTGAAACATATTTTGTTTTACAAATTCATCCAGTTTATGTAGCTTTGTGAAACTATGCAATGTGCTATTAATGTAACATTCAACTGAACCATCAGTCAGTAAAATAATTTAATCAAGTCCATGGTCACAGGGCTGGAGTCTTTCCTGGCAGTATTGGGTGCAAGATAATAACTAACCCTGCTTATGGTAGCAGTCCACCACAGGGCACAGTCACGGCCATGCTTGTATTAAATCACACCTGGTTAGTTTACAACTACCAGTTTGTTAAGATTTAGTGTGAAATGAGTGAATGGTTTGGAAGCTGCTTCAGAAAGGCAAGATGTACCTCAGATTGGAGAGGTGGTACCAAAAGGGCTTATAATAACTCCAGCAAAGAATCTGAGACACTGTGATGACCCAGATAACTATACGATTGACAAGACTTTGTTGACCTTAGTGTCTTTTGTGGTCAATGACACTTGTATGACCTCATTACATTCTTTTGTTTGAGACAATACAATGATCCTTTTTGACACTGCCTACCACTGCAGTCACTCTAATGCCATTGGTTGAGACCAACACTTCAAGCACCCTTTGATACATAACCCTATGAAGTGCATCTTTGTAAATTTGGTAGAATGTAAAATATGTACATTTAAAGAAAAAGAGAGAAATTGCCTGAAGATAAGCTCAGGGATTTTTAGGATTATTCTTTTTTTATGTTTATTTTTTTGGTTAAGCTAATTCAACCATAAATCTGTCCCGTTGTGTTTCAGGGAGCTGAAATCCTATTGCTGTCAGAGACAGGTGATTGTATTCCTTCTGAAAGATTACATCAGGAGCTAGCAGGCTGGTTGCCAGAGCAACAGGTTAAGCTTTCGGTTCTCATACCCACCCCCATGACCATCCCATACCAGGCCAATTGAATTCTCTGCCTCCTTTGTACTTTCTGATTGTTAACAGTGTAGAAATGGATCCCACAGTGAATGACATCCGTCGATCCGCCAACACACCTAAGCTGACATATTTTATCTTATTTACCTCATGGAACTCCATAAGTCTGACATCTTCCTGACCAAGAAAGCACAGCATTAGGTTTTAATTTAGGGGGCTGAGTATGGATGAATGAAACTGAAAAGCTTTCTTTTTTCCCTTCACATGTGGGCTTTGCTGAGCATTAGGCTGCAAATCCACAGTGAGTCTGAACTTGCTAAACCTCTTTTCTCTTAAGCTGAAAACTGTGTCTTTTCATTTGTCACAAACAAGGGGTTTGCATGTACTGCTCTTTTTTTTTTTTTTTTGCACAAAAGTTGCATATTGGAAGTCATAAGTGGTCCTCTAACCTGAGTGATCCCAGCCTGAACATTTGGGGTGAATTTAAATTCCCTAAGCCCTAAGGGCTACTTTAACACGTCTGCAGAAATAAGACTCACACTTTGCTAAATAAGCTTCCAAAGAGCTGAATGGTAAATGAGTACATTCCAGGAAATGGGGGTGGGAGGGTGGGGGGCAGGAATGAAATTCCTAGCCCCCACCCTGCCCCCTCCTCCATCCCCAAAGACATCTTTTAGAAGAAGGGGAAAAAATCTCAGTAGAGGTTGCTCACTCACCGAAGCACTGATAAACCTGTTTGGCGTGCCTGTTAACATCTACAATACAATACAAGGGGCTCCTTGACTTTTATAGTGTCTTGTCATCTGTCTTCATTTGACCCAGATAATCCTAGAGGAGTTTGCAAGAGAAAAATGGTGTAGTAAAGTGACTTAAGTACAACAAATTTGTAAAATTGTTTTTTAATGCCTTTTAGTGTGTCTTGTATTTATATGTTGAAAATCTCAGCCTCACCCACCTATGTTTTGTGAGGAATCGAGACATCTTTTACGAATTTTGTAACAAAAAAGGGCAAATAAATTTACAACCAACTGCTGCTATTTGGTAACTAGGCAGGAGACCCTTATTTGTCCCAGTTTAGCAGCAGAATGGCTTTATTTCTGTCTGCCAAGTGAGACAGGAGGAAAAGCATTCATGTGTGATAGCTCATACTCTACCCACATACCACCTACTGCTTTGTTGACATCCACCCCCCTTTTTACCTGCAGTTGCTTAGTCCTGCAGGTTTTAGCTTTCCCGCCTTTCATTTAAAAAAACAAGTGCTCAGTTAAATCACCAAAAGATAATTCATCTACTGTTATTTCTTGTTATAATACTGAAGATGGCATAGTGGAGTAGCACGTAATGTTACTACCTTGTATTAATTTGGCCCTGCTACATTTCTGTCTGAGGATGTATTTCTCATATGTTCTGGTTTCTTCGCACTATTCAAATGCATCCTGCTAACCTGATTGTCCATATTTAAATGCCCTTTCATTAGTATGTTGTGTCGGAAGGTTCACGTGCATATAATTATCTGCACCTTAACATCAGCAAAAACCAAGGGACTGGTATTGACTTTGGCTGCACCAAAGAGCCTCTATGTCTGATCACTATCCAGGGAGTGGATGTAGACGTGGCTCATTCTTACAGGTACTTGGGAGTCCACATCAATGAGAGTTTAGACTGATCTCATAACACAGGGGACCTATATAAGAAAAGGCAGAGCAGGCTCTTTTTTCATAGGGGACTGCTCCTTTAATGTGGGTAGTGGTATCCTTTGCATCTTCTACAACTATATGATCGCTAGTGCAGTTTTTACACTGTGGTTTGCTGGGCTGGTAACATCATTTCAGGAGAAGCCTGAACAAACTGATTATTAGGGCAGGTTTAGTTATAGGATGCACTCTGGAACCCCCTGGCTGTAACAGCAAGGGAGAGAATTAAACCAAAACTGAGTGCTAGTATGAGCAAAAATGCATATCCTCTTCTCTGGCACAGTAACACTGAATACTTTCTGGCAACAAATTATTCAGCAGAAGTGTGTCAAAAATCTCTACTGGGTCTCATTTTATACCAACGGCAATATACCAGCACAAAGCCTCCCTGTGACTGCCAAGTCAGAAATTTTATTTCTTGTTAAATTTTCTTCTTTTTAGTAATTCTGATGTGTGTTCAGACCATAGTATGTGTCTGTCTGTGTGTGTATTTATCTAGCTAGCTAGCTAGCTTCTCTTAAAAACCAAATTACCACCTGAGATCTGTCTATATAATGTACCTTGTGGTACATTAGCATCACTTTTCAAGTTTTGTTTCTGCCTTGCATCATTTGCTGCTAAGTTTGACATTGGGATTTGGTGGCTTTGCAAAGGAAAAAATAGGTTCATAAAGTGGATGAATGGTGATTGTTGGACTGGATATGCAGTTTCTGTTGTTACTGTTAATTTAGTCCAATAATGGGCTAAAACAATCCATCCATTTTCAGTCCAGTGACTCCAGTGCAAGGTCACATTGACTGGTTATTCTTCTTGCAGCACAGTGTGCCAGTCAATCACTCAGGACAGACTCTTGCTTACATACTAGCATTATCTCATACCAATCAACTAATTTAACATGCATGTGTTTAGTGTGTAGGGGAGAAACAAGATGATCTGAAGTATACATGGGAAGCATGTGCAGACTTCCCACAGAATGTGATCAGACCTGAGGTCTGGAACACATTGTAATTCAACGAAATGCAGATGACGCGTTAGCAACTGCTGCTGCCTGTAAGCCATTGCTTGAAGTGGGCCAGTACAAACCAGTACCTTTTATACTGGCATTTCTTGATTTTGTTCTTTGGAGTGCACAGGAGTTTTTTCACGTGTACTGACAGTGTTTATAGTTGGCCAGTACTTAACAATATGCAGTACCAGCACTTCTCAGAAAGTCTTGGTACTATAATGCTCCACTCACAATCAGCTAATATCCCTTATTGTTAGGTTCCTGATGCCTTCACTCTGTGCATCCTGGACATTTTATATCTATGAGGAAGCACATCCTACCTTCCTGCCCTGCAAGCATAACATGTATCCATCACTGAGTAGCTGATAAAGCAAAAACACCCTTTATACCACCACTGTTCAAAGCTACAATGCACTGGATTTGAATCTTGGCCTAGTTGTGGTCTATGTGAAGTTGTTTTTTTTTTTTCTTCCTACAACTCGAACACATACTGATAGGTTTAACAGGTGAAACTGTCCTTAGATTGACTGATGTCTGATGCTGAATTGATAATCTTTGGACCTCTATCCTACCCATAAAATATAATTAAATAGGTTTATAAAAGTAATATATTGCTGGATTTTAATAAGGAGTGCTAATATTTAAAGGGTGGGATAGATGGTGAAGAAGTCAGAAATGTTGCCAAGGAAACTCTGACCTCCACTGCCCTTAAATACGGGATTAAGCAGGTTTAGAAAGTGGATGGATGGCTGCCTTTTAATAAGTACTGCTACAGCAGAAGGAAATGAGCAGAGGGATGCTGCTGGTATAGACTTCAGTTCCCTATGATCAAAAAGCGGGATTAAGTGGACACAGTTAAATGGATGGATGTATTGCGTAAAGGGGGCTTTCAGCCAAAGGATCAGAGACACAGACGCCTAGTGTCATGACGCCCACTGCCCTGCATTCTTCCATGCTGGAATGTGAGTTGTTTCATTGAGACAGGGACGGCAGCTGTATGGAAGCACCTGCCATTCAGTATATTTAAAACTCGCATTCATCCGTAGGATTGGAGGGGCTTCTGACTACATGCTCTGAGTTGCCCCTGCATAGGGAAATTTACGCAAGTCGCTCATAACAGCAAATGTCCGCGCAAACTGCAAGATCTCTTTGCCTGTGAGTGTTTCTAAGCGCAGAGTTCAGAGTCGTTTCTTGCTCGTTTATCGCCCACTGCTGCGAGCTGTGAGTTTGGACTGGAGGCACACACTGTTGAGAAGGAAGCCCCTGCTGATGAGTGTATTTGACACGCACAGCGCGCGAGTGGGTGTGCACACTCCGCGTGCCAGCTAGCGGTCCCGCCCCAAAGCGCCGTGGAAATCATTGTACGCCCCGCCCCCTCCCTGAGCTGCTTGCCTCCGAGTGTTGGCGTGTAGTTGCCGCCTCCTGCGTGTGTGTGTGAACAGCAGAGGGACAAAAAAGCCAGCGACTTACCCCGACCGAACTGGACTCTACCGACAGCCTTTTCTTTAGCCCAGGATGAGCGGAGCACGGCACCCAGCCGTCATACGCTGAGGAGCGGTTTATTGGCAAGAGCTGGTGAATCACCGAGACCAACTCAAAGGAGAGAAGCTGAGCGGGCAGCCGCTTCCCACATTCGCATCAGACATGTAAGGCAACGCTTATGTTTTCACTTCGTATCTTATTTTTTTTCTTGTGTTTTCAGGTAAACATGCTGTTGGCGGGAATACTTTTTTGGCTATTTTGGGAGTTGATGTTTGGTAACGGATTCAGTGTTGTATTTTTAGGCCAAAGGCCGTGAAGTGTGAGAGTAAAAACAAAGCAAAGTGACAGCAGGCGCGGCTCTCCGTAACGTGAAACAAAGGGAAGCGCTGGTCTTCATTCGAGCCCCCAGTGCTTGGGAGTATTGCTCCTCAAAACGCTGACCCAAGTATCTTGTACCTGCACCGCTCGAACCTCCGATGCATTATGTTGGCAGTGCCTAAACCACAGTGCAGGGGGGCGAGATCAAGAAGGAGCTCTGGCTTGTCTAGAGGAGAAGCCGATTAGGCAGAGAAAGTGACGCCGATCCTAAAGACGACTTGTTACCTCAGAACTAGTGACTTTAGTCGCAAAAGAAGAGTGTGCTTTATTGACTCTTGCGTTGTTCACATGCTGTGAAAAGATGATACAAGATATGCATGGTGCGGACAACATACACAAATAATTCACTCATTTTTTCAGTTCATGTGGGTTATACGCTTTAATCATTTTCTCATTTATATAGCGTCTTGCAGCAAGATGGCGCAATGGGGGTATTGTTGACGTTGCATTACCCGTAAAGACTAGGTTCTTTCCTTGTTTATGTATAGCTAAAATCCATAATTTGCTCTCCGATTAGTTAGAGGTTTAAAACTGGTAGCAGACCATTTTATATAACACCGTAAAATACACATTTGGCTTTTTCTAACGCCTTTCATAATTTTGTAAGTATACATTACTATACATGTGTTACATGACCCACGTATCCTCACCATTACTAACCAAGAGATTTAAGAAATCGAGTAAACCGTTATGTAGTTGTCACTCGAAGATAAACCTCTAAAGGGTTAACGGAGGCCCAGACATACATTAGGACGGCGTTAATAAATTCTTGCCTTTTTCTGGTTGGAATAAAAGAGTTTTTTCTCTATAAGTAAAGCAGGGCATCCTTTTCCAAATGTGCTAGAGTAGGTGAGTTAGAATTTTTCCCAAAAAACACAAAATGTAGTAAGACACTTGACATGCTTATTTAAAGTATTAAAACCAATGTACTGTAATTAAAATATTTAATAAGGTGCAGTTATGGGGAACGAATGGAAGAAAGCCTCTGAAATCATAAACGGTGAACAGTAGAAGAGTCTCTTTCAGAAGGTTAATATGGGAAGAACAGTTCTACAAAGCATAAAAGATTTTTGACTTCTCAGCACTGATTTACATGCTGCAGTTGATGGACCTTTACATACTTTGACCTATGCAGAATTCAGTAACATATAATTTGTAGGACAAAATAAATATTTATCTTGAATTGCATAGCAAATCTATGATACAATGAGAAGACTGGCTTGAGAAGATCTTAATTGTATCACATTTGTATAGGTTAGAAAGCATTCACAGGCTTGGAATGTGTCAGTTAACAGAGAAGGCTTGTGTGTCCTTTAATGGACACTGCACATGACTGCCTCCTCCTTTGTGTTATACTTTTATCTAAGTTAGACCCAGACACTCCATGATTTTGTGGTGGAAAAAAATAATTTTGGAAAATGTATTAATACTTTGCTAGATTTAGCCTCCATGATCCACATTGTTTTTATTCGATTTTTATGGAGCACAAAGTGTTGTCTTTTGGAAACAGATAAATCATTTCTCTGTTTCTGTTTATAATAAAAGGTATTTGCCCAGATTACATTCACATTTCTGTTACATCGATCACAGCCTAAATACATAATATGCTGTATAGTGCCTTTAATGGTGAACTCTGATAAACACTATTACTAAACAGTTCCATGTTCTAGTTTGTATATTTATTGTAGGTAATAAGTAATGTACCTTCAGGGTCTGCTTATCTAATTATTTCTTCATAGAAGCAAACTACACTTCAGATTACAGATCAATGTGGTTCCTGTAACCTGTACATATTTATTAATGTTGATATTTAAGAATTGATATAGTGCTGTATTGACCTTGGTGGTTAGAAGATTTAAAGGGCAGAAATTACTGCCAAGTTTGAAATTAGATGCAATGTTTCTTCTTTAATGCAAATCGGTGCAAATTAAGAAATATAGATGTTAAGAAGATCCTAACATCTGAATGTATTATATTGGTTATTTGATGACTTTAAATTGGCCTTGTGTGAGTGTGTGCAGTTGTTTCTTGTTGCTGGCTATTGTCATTTTGCCCAATTTTCCAGGATAGGCTACTCCTCTCTGTTAAACCTTTTTTAAAAACATAGAAATCAAAAATTGGACGGATGAGGGAGTTTTAATTTTCCAGCCAAGAAACGTATGCATTAGTTTGCTAATATTAGATGATTTTATTTTATTTTTTTTGGCGAGCGTGTGTTATACTTGTGGGGTTTGTTATCCCTGGAACCATAAATGTTATTTATTCCAGTTTCTACGTGTTTCATAATGACAATAAAACACAAACGGGTATTATGTATTATTGTGTTTCTTATGCTCTGAACGCCCATTTTTTTCAGAAGGGACAATGGAAAATTTGGGACTAGTCTCTGTGTGAACTACCTAGTGGGTCTGCACATTGTACATTTTAATGACAGTGTTTGTGTTAACTTTTATGTATGAGGGAGAATCATGTAGCTTGTTTGTTACAGTTGTCTGTTACATACGCCTTTTAAAAAGAAAAAATATGGTATTGCTTTGTTTAAACAAATGAAAGGTAGGCTCCTTTGTGTGTGTCAGCGTCATTGCTTTAGAACTGTATGTTTATGCAAATATATACTTGAATTAAGACAGCTGGTTTTGCTAGAAGTTGAATTTAGAAGTAGATTTAGTTGTAGCAAAAAGTAGCTTCAGCAAGCTAACTTGCCCTGTAGGCCACAATTTGCAATGTATAACATATCAACAGAGAATGTAAATATTTCTCACAACCAAAGGCAATATGAGGAAATACTGTCTTTTTATGCTACTTGACGTTGATAATTTAATTGAATTAGAACACACCTTTTTTCTTTCATTAATTGACTTGAGTGTTTGAGATACACAAATTTGAGATACAACATTGACTCATTTTGTGTGCTGTGGAGAAAAGTTAAAGCTTAACAAAAAGTTAAGACTTGTATCATTGTTTGGATTGTGAAAAAGCTGCTGAAAGGATCCTGCAAAAAGGTACATTTATGTACATATTTCTCTCTATTATAAAAAAAATCCTGGAATGGAAAAGCAGGGCGACGAGATGTGATCTTCTCAGAAGTTCTCGGAAGACACTTAAAAGACCCACGAGATGCAAATAATATCAAATAAGAGCATGGCCAGCAAAACACTCAGTCGTGTAAAGGCACGTAGCACACACAGATCCTGTGCTCTCAGCACATATAAAGCGTATTAAGCACAATACGTTCTAGATGAAACACCAACGACTAAGCAAAGAAGAAAGAGCCGAGCCGAGAAAAGAGACCCAAAAGCGTTGGAGTGAAAAAAAGGCAGATAAGAGATTATGAAAGCAGTGGAATTCGAACAGCTCAAACAAACGATGGCGCGATACACATGCAGAGAAAGGTAAAGAATATGAAAGCAGTAAAATTCGAAAGTATTGTAGCATCCCAGCCAGGTTGAAGCCTTTTTTGTTTTAAGTGACTGTTAGGTCCGATTGAGGGATGGCGGAGTACAGCACGGAAGACTGATAGCGGGGTATTGATTGATGCGGTAAAGGGGGTGTGAGACCCTGGGGATGAGGTGTTAGAGAGGGTGCTAGAAAGTTGTGTTTGGGGTTACGAAGTTGGCGATTGTTCAAGTAAAACTTGTGTGGACACCTTATCACTTCAGTTGCTACAATATCAAAAAAAAAGATAGTAAAGACCGCATTAGCGCAAACAAAAGGAAATTAATCATCAGGACCAGGTGTCATTGAAATAATAGCAGTACAAAGCGAGGTCAGGAATAAAAGGCAAAGAGAAGAAAACAAAGTCTTTTCGCCTTCGCATCATTCAATGGACAAAACATAGATTTACACAGTAATGGACCATACGCTATGAGAATCTGTGGTTCCCGCAACAGTTAAAGCAATGATGTTTAATTTCAAAGAAAGCACATTTCGGTCAGGTATATATTTATGATCATGGAGAAGCGATGCAAATTTTAACAGACGACAACAAAGGTAATGTATATATTCCGCGAATAACATTAGACACCAAAGGAGATCTTGATATGCCATTCATATTAAAATGTTTACAGTTTCCTGTGAGAATAGCTTTTGCAATGACAATTGACAAATCACAGGGACAAACATTAGAAAAAGTTGGATTATTTATTAGAGAAACAGAAACAATATTCACTGACGGGCAGTTATACGTATAGTTGTCACAATGTGTCTCCAAAAACGGAATCAAAATTCAATGTGATCTTCGTTGGCGAGCGAAGTGAGCAGGGGGCAGAGCCCCTTAGTTTCCAATAAAGAAAACTGGATAGTGTTCAAGATGGCATGTTTATTGCATGTTAGATGAAGCCTCGAGTAATCATGTAAGCTATACAATATCCAATGTAAAGCTGACAATTCTTAATTTAATAAATAATGAAAATGCAGCACAGTTTGACATATATGTCTGGTATGTTGTATTGTTTTGTACAGAAAGATTGTTTGCATGTTTTGATATCTTAAGAGTGCAAAAACTGATAGAATTTGCCTCAGCTCTAAGATAAGCCCGTGTTGTTTGGATTGGAGGAACATTAATGGAGGATACAGAAGTGCAAAATTAATGTGCACTCATATTGTCTTGATGGATACATGTGGTAAAGCTATGTTTTAGTTGGGTGGGAGTGAATGTTTGTTTATGGGGTCGGTCCAAATGTACAGAATGGTACTTAAGCTAATAAACTAAAAAAATACATACACTCCTCACTTAACAACTAAATTCCATTCCTGTGAGTTGGTCAATAAGTGAGGTGCCACTCCTTACCAATATTTCAAGCATACCTATATTCAATGTCACCTGTGCACCATTTATAACATTTTTAGTATATTTATAAATGATTTTTACAGTAGTTCAGTAGTTTACTCTTACCTTTATTCTTCAAGATTGTTGAAATAATCGAATGTGCCAGCTCCAAGTCGTGCTATCTCTTTAACTTTCTTACCAGCTTCATAATTGTTTATGATCTTCATTTTCATTTCAAGATCAATTGATTGCCTTCCTTTGTTTTTTCCTGCTTCCTCCAAGTGAAGTCACACTCTTCCTTTTCACCAACATCTTGTACTGTGATGTGCATAATTATGTACATGTTTATAGGTGAAACTAGACTTTAAGCCCGTTACAATAACGGGCGCTAGAACAGTAGTGCATAAACATTAGTAGGAACAGTCTATATTAAATGGCAAGGGACCTTGTATGTGGCTGTAATAGGCGTCACTGTATTGTGTGCCTTTAATTTTCTCTCTCAGTAATACTGGTTTGTATTTCCATAAAATGCCTGTAATTTTCTCTGACAGTAATACAGTGGAACCTCGGTTCAAGACCATAGTTCATTCCAAAAGTCTGGCTGTGAACCGAAGTAATTTCCCCCATAGGATTGTATGTAAATACAATTAATCCGTTCCAGACCGTATGAACTGTATGTAAATATATATTTAAGTTTTTAAGCACAAATATAGTTAATTATACCATCGCGCGCATGCGAGACGCACACACACGGGCTCTCTGTCTGTCTGTCTGTGTGTGTGTGGGTGTCTCTCTCTGTTGCCTGTGTGTGTCTGTTTCTTGCACGCCTGTGTGTGTGTGTGTCTGTCTCTCACACGCGCCTGTGTGTGTGTGTGTCTGTGTCGAGTGCGCCTGTGTGTGTGTGTGTCTCGCGCACGCACCTGTGTGTGTGTCTCTCTCTCTCTGCACAGGAAGAGACTGAACACGTGCCGTGTGGCTCCGCGCATTTGCACTTCACCAGAAGACACACACACACACGGACACCTGGACGCACACAGGGGTTTTATTAAAGAGGATACGTAGTCTTGGAGATTTCGAATGCTAGTGTAGGGAATACTTGACTGACTGTGGGAACAAGACTAAGACTGAGAAGGGGTGTTGCAAGATGAGATATTTGACCCTGAGTTGCCATACTCCTGTTTCCATGACCAAAATTCTTGTAAAGCGTACAATACCAACTGGTTGGAGAGCTGGTTCTTAAATCTGCATGGTTGTTAAACAGGCAGGTCTTTAGGTGAGGAGTGTCTATATATGTAATGGAAGCATTTTTCTGTTTCAGTGGGTCTCAGTCTACACTTGATATACATGTAACCACCATACAATCATGTTAATAGTTTAATCACTTCAATATATTTTTTTAAATTGACAGCTAGTTTAAAATTGATAATTCATTCATGCTTTACTTTATTTATATTTAACTTAATATTAGGCTAGCAAAGAGAAAAAAAACTGAGATTACCTTAAACATGAGTCTTTTGTGTAGAAAATTAGAAATCCAAGGATAATGGGTTTTAAAATGAGAAATAATGTCCATATTTGAAAACCTGTATGCACCAAGTACATTGGCATTCTCCAGTGTATTTCGTTTGTAAATATAAATCCAGCTAATCATTCCTTTTCTCAGATCTTTGTATTTAGAAACAGAGTTTGTTGATGTTGTGCCTAAAGGTTTGTGTGATAAAAATTCATAATTGGAGCTAAGATTTTATTACCAGTTTACTTTTAATCTATTTCCAAATAGTAGAAAAGCTAAAGAAAATGAAAATAAATGCAATACTCTTTATTTTCTTAAATATACCTTATCCATGAATTTTCATAGTATGAAGAGCTAGTATATCAGGCTGAAGTAACATCCTATTTTCACATGAAAACCATGGTATTTAGAAATTTGAAGATTCTGCCATATGTTTTAATTGTAGATATATAGAGATTAATACAAAAATTGCTATTTAACCCTGTGCTAGGATATAGCGGTTGGACAATGAATGACTGACTGCTATTTAATATAGATGCAATTTACCTGTCCTCTATTGCATATTTGTCCACATTCAGCATTAGAAAGAAATCAGAGTGAAAAGCAAAAGTATACCCAAAATTATGGATAATATGAGTAATCATTAAATAAATGTAACTACCTATTGCACTAAAACTCGGCCTTGTTGCTTCTTTAACATCTGGTATATTCATTATCACAATGCAAGGGAAACAAAGTTATTGTTATCCAGGAACCCAGTGCAAAATAAAATATTATATATTTAAAACCCAACTACAAAAGTTAAATGACTAAGATGATCAGCTGAATGACTTGAGGGAAATAACTGTATTTTCAGTTGTGTAGTTTTAGCCCTGATAGGAGAGATGCAAACATATGGTGAACTTGGTGGGTGAAATCTCCTATGATGCTGATGGCCTTCCTCATGTGTCAAGTGTTGTAAATATCAACAGAAGAGGGTAAACTGGTACGGATTATCCACTAAGCAGTATTAATCACCCGTTGTGCTGCTTATGATTGTCGCAGAGCAAAATGCAAGATACCAGAATGCTCTCCACCACACACCTGTAAAGGTTGGCAGTGAATGAAGTTCCAAGTCCATCTTTCTCAAGTCTTCTTAGGGAGTAGAGATATTTAAGTGAATTTATTTTTTCTTTTTGTAGTGTATGTTACATTTGTGGACCTTGTGGGACTATCTATAATATGCTTTTTACAGTTTACCTCATCTTCCACCTTTGCATGCTGATTACATAATCTGTTGTTCATAAATCATTACGAAAGAAAAGTAAACTTTAAATCTGTCTGTCCATTATAAATATACTTGGATATTTACTTACAGTACAACAATCGGGCAGCGGACAGACTACTAATACAGACTACTACTAATGCCTTACTAATTAATCATAGCTTAGTGACTAACACTGCCACCATGTATTTCTTGCAGATGGTAAGTTATGTTAAGTATTGTCATGCCTGGGCACATGGAAAACAACCACAGTGAGACATCAGGTTTAATGAACAAGAACAAGTGAAAACATTTATCAGAGGAAAAAAGGAATACAGTATTTTTACCTCTTTCATCACTTTTTAAGTATAGATGCTTGCTTTGCAAGGAGTGGTGGCTCTGAAGCTAGGGATCTGGGCTGGCAATCTGAAGGTTTCTAGTTTGAATCCCATAAATGCCAGAAGTGATTCCACTCCATTGGGGCCCTTGCGCAAGGTCCTAAACTGGCAATTGCTCTGCCCTGTGTATGACCTTAACTTGCATGCAGTCTTGCAAGCAGGTCCTCCAACCTGCAGGGAAAACTCGATGTGGGGGGAGGCAGGTTTGGTGGTAGGATTGGCACTCTCACACTGTTCCATTCCATTCAATCTACTGTGGTGCTGAGGTGTCACCTGTTGCACAAATGTGCTTAGGTCCTGAGGTGGTTTGTCATGTGGTGGATGCGGCAACGCTCCATGTGCTCCTAACCTCTCTCCTACTTGTTTTACAAATCTTTAACACTAGAATCCCTGAAGCCTATGAAGTCAATCACAAACGTCTCAGAGCATAATTGTGTTGCAATGCAACAGTCTTTTATCTAGTGTAAGCACTGTGAAGAAGGTGTCTGTTGTTATGGTTCTGCCCTGGATTGTTACTCAAAACACGGTTCTTAATAAACCAAAATTGCAGCAAATTACACACGTTCTGCACGGGTGTCTTTGTTGTCAAACCGCAAATGCCGAATGATATAGTCTGATAGTGGTCACAAGACATTGTGTCTTTGATTGCTGGTACAACAAATAGTTCTGTGCAGGCATCAACCACAGCACCAACTGTGGTCATTGCTGCTTTTGTGAAAAGAATGGAGATAAAAGCCATCAACTCAGAGAGGGAAAGGCAAGTTCGTTGTACCATGTGAATGTCACTGACAGAATAAAACAGAATAATAAAAAAAAAAAAACGCTTTCTTTTACAGGTAGCCAAAATTTACACCAGGTGTTACAGACTCAAATCAAATGTGTGTTTTTATTATAGTAATAATAATGGCAGCTCAGTACTCAAAACGTGGTGTGTCCAGACTCGACCCCCCACAACCTTTTGGTTATTAAGCAGCAGTTCTCACCTTGGCACCATTTAAGAAGACACATTACCTTTCTGTTCATTGGCATTTCAGCTTGGGTTTTTAACTCATTGACAGCAACATTTAAATTGAGTGACTTTTTGTTTTCTTTGGTTAATTGGGGGCTTTGCTTGCCAACCCCTGTGTCTGTGCTACAAGTTAGCCTCTTTGCGGTTCTGTTGCTCGTGTATTGGGATGCGGATGTACAATTTAAACAGATTTTTATTTTCATGGGAATAGTTACATGCATAATGCATAATAGAACTATTTTCATTACAGCAAGTAATTAACCATTAAAAAAAATGTAATAATTTGAAAGTAAATTGTTTCATGTTACAATAGAGTTATTCATTGAGTAATACGATTTTGTTCTGTTTGGCTTTGAAATTAACACGCAAATACTTTTTTGACTTACACTTTTACAGTAAAACCTCAGTAAAAACAATCTTTTTAATTAAATTTTCGTCAATATCACCATTGAATTTTGAATCTGTATTTGGACTTTCATCGTGACAACGCAAAGCGTAACTGCCCGTGATTGAATTTCGTTTCTTTCTGTTAAATAAAATTAGTTTTTTGAATGTTTAGCTTTGAGATTTGTTAATTGTCTTTGCAAAAGCTATTCTAACGGGAAACTGTTAACATTTTAATATGAATGGCATATCAAGATCTCCTTTGTTATGTAGTGTTATCCATGGAAGATGTACTACATTACCTTTCTTGGATACATCCTTGTTTCTACAGTAATTCGTGTGCTGGAAGTCCGATCGGTGTTAACGGTTGTAGATATTCTTTGGGATATTATAAGCTGATATTTTCATCTTCTGCACGATCACCACCAACTGTTTCAGCATAGTCTATTGATACGCATTTAACCAGTTTGACGTGTGACCGTTTGACATTTTTGGTGTTATTCATTTGACTTCATTGTTTCTCGCTGCTAGGATTGCACATGTACTCATTTTTTTTTTGTTGATAACCCTTCGTGATGAAATTCTTCAGTAAGGCTTGGACATAATATGTCTTCTTTAATTGGGAGCTTAAAGTGAGGAAACGTTAAAATTTATAAGAGCTGAGAAAGTAGAAACTGTGTCTGTCAAAATCATTCACACAAATGAGAGGTGAGATTACCGTGTGCGTGGTTGAGTATGGTTGAGAGGAGGGCGTGACTTGAAAAAATCTCATAGCTAAAGTTAATATGGTTGAGAGGAGGGTGTGAGTTGAAAAAATCTCATGGCCAAAATCTCAGCTTGCGGGACTTGAAAAAATCGTCCAAAAAGTCTTCTCTTTGCAGGATGGTTTTATATAATAGAGAGATATTCTTGAATAAAAGTGCATGTGTGTGTTTGACATTCGGTTTAAAGTCTTCACACATTATACACGTCATTATTAGTATAACATGGAAAAAGTTTCTGTTTTAGGTATGTGTTCAGCATTTCTTGCCTTGCATTTCCAGTCCTCCTACATTTACACAGATCGTTGTAGACACGGAACACACATGAAATGCATGTATGCCACAAAATGAGATTATTTACCCTATACAACTCCAGGCACCTCACACCCAGATAAACATACTTGAGTTCTGAGATTTTTGTGACTGACTTTAGTTCCATCGGTGGGGGATGGGATTAGTAGGGTGCTTGCTGCTGGTGCTGATCGACACATTTGCAAAACAAATTTGCAAAACAAAAGACGCTAAAGGAGAGGTGTGAAGGAATTTAAGGTGGCCCAGGATTACAACTTTTTTCATAGGCTTCAGCGATTGTAGTGTTTAATATGGGTGGTGGTTAAGGACAAAGAAGCTATTTCAGTGTTTTAATTCGACGTGGCCAACGATTTCAGCCTTATCTATAAGACTGTCTGCTGCTATGCTATCCTCATAGCTAAGGGATTGTTATGGATAATTGGCTGGAATTCAGGGCTATGAAACCCAAAGACAGCAAACTTGATTAATTTTTTTGTATTTTTCAAATAAATACATGCTAACAAGTTACTGTTGGCCATAGGCCCACTACATCTTTGACTTTTAACACATTTATTCTTCATCCAAACAGTCAAGTGTCAGACTTCGATAAAACAATATTTTGCTTATGTTTTGACATTTTAATAAAATGAAAGGAAATGGAATGTACTCCCAGCTTAAATGCAATTTTATTACTTATGCTTAGACATTACAATTATTTTAATTAAAAAAGGAAATTAAATATTTGCATTTTAAAATTATTTTTTCTGCTTTTAACAAATCTAAAGTTGTTTTCACTATTCTAATAAGGTAAAAATGCTACTTACAATATTTTTGCAAAATGTCTCTTGGTATTAGTCACTGGGGATAAGAGGGTCCCTTAAAAATTATTGCTTTGTTAAAATACAACATTCATGCACAATAGTGCTATTTTTACATCATTGAAAATAGTTTGTCGTCCTCAAATATAAAATCAAACCAGCAGTTTTGATTTTCAACTTTTCCTTACTGCATTTTTGCATACCTTAATTCATATATTTTTCATAGCTTGGGTTCAGTATCTTTTGTATTCATATTACAGTATTTCTTCATCACACAATGCCTTTCACAAATTTATAGCATGCCTTCATATTCTAAGTGTACCTTAATATTCACGTTGATAACAATATTTGGATATAAAACTGTGAGGGAAGGGCAATGCAAAGGCTAATGGCAAAGCCAATTTCTGGAGGTCAGAAATGTATTTATTTTTGTCGTGCCTTTCATAGTGATCCATATTCCGAATTCAGTCAGATATCCAGTAAAATACCCTTTCAAGTGAAGCTTATGTGTATACTGTATAATTGGAATCTTGGCAGGTTATTGGAGTGCTTATTTACTCAGCAGCTTCTGAAAATGGTCCTTGCAAAGCTTCACTGAAAGCTTGTTGAATAGTTTGATGTTTATTCTTTACTTTATATTTTTACAGGAAGTTGGACTATAAACTACATTGGTGCTGGTTCAACATATCCCTCTGAGCAAGTCACTTTAACAGTCAGTGTTTAAAATGTAGACATATGTAAATTATTATAATACAGTGATCTTTAAATGACTTTAGAACACTACCCAATTAAATAGACGTTGGTGTCTCATATTAGAGAGCTCATATTAATACAGTATTATGTTTCCAGTCTTCTTGGAGGGTACTTAATCTAACATAAAGGAGGGGGCTCATTTATATAAATTTTGAAAGTCTGGTATGTTTTCTGGCTTACTCCTCAGATGTCAGAGCATGGTATGAAGATAGTTTACATGTGGAAGGCTTCAAAGGTTTTGGTCTTTGCTTCTCACTTGAGAGGAGACCATCTGGTTTGTGAGCTGTATTGATAATCCGTTAAGGCCATGTCACATTAGGCATCTTTCCCAGAGATTTCCAGTTTTTGCCTTCATTTTTATAATCTTGGCATGTCTGTGGCAGTTGGTGGTACACTCCTGTGAAGCTGATCACTTGAGGTGACATACTCAATGACTAACTCCAACTAGCCCGTGACTAGTTCTGATAATATCAAACAGGTTTAATTTTGTTTTTTAGCTGTAGGGGCAGGCTCTGCATGCATGAGAGGTGACAGTGAATGATCATTTGGAAATACAATGCTTAGAATATATTGACAAGGAATAAGGAACATGTGTGCTTTGAGCCTCACCTTAAGGAGAAACTTGTCTTTCTGATGCCATGTGTTTTACCTCCTAAAATGGACTGGATAAAAGATAAAAAGGGCAGAGACTATGGCTGAACTCTTGCCGTACCTGTTAACCCTTTGTACAGCTCCGGCTTAGTCAGGCCATGTGTTATTGGCTATCACAATAATGGTTGAGCGCAAGTATGCTGGAAAGTCGGCACTTGATTGGTAAAGCAGGCATGGGCGGTTATTTACAGTTGTGTAAATTGACATGGTCCAGCAATGAGATCAGCGACTGTGGTTGGTACATCTGTCATGCCCCATGATTAGAAATCATGTAATGTAATATTGGCTTTTCAAGAATTGTGCCATTGGGAGACTTTACATAGGACTGATAAGGCATACATAAACATACAACTCCTCAATTTATTAAAGAGCTTTTCTTTAATAGTCTAGTTGTTAAATATTTTCCTTTTTGAGTATATTGTACATGGATTTAAAATGGTATTCTTTTTAATTTTTCACCTGATTTTCTTGGATTTATTGCTGTTTGCAGTCAATGAGTCATGAATTCTATTTGTTCAAAGAATAAAAAAGCTTATCTAACCAAAGAGGCGGAGAAGGCATGAAAAGTATATCAAAAACAAATAAATACGCTTAAGCTTGTAATAGATCTTTTATTTGCCAGTGCTGCTGATTCCAGAGATCATCATTGTATGCCGTTCTTGCTTCATTCTTTGCTGTAGCCACATAAGCTTGTTTGACTTTCAATGCAAATGATAAAATATTTACATTATTGCATCAGAAATTCATATTGATAAAGTTGGAATGTAGGTAGGCACCTTCCTCATTCCAATAATATACTTTTATTAAATGTGCTGGAATTTGTTTTCACTTAACTATGATTTAGAACACAGTAGCTGAAATTGCAGGCTGACTTATTTATCGGATCAGTTTCAAAATTAACTCGCTCGTATTGATTTTTATTAGCCCATCAACCAACTGATCCTCATTAATAGTTTTGAATCCATAAGAATTTTAATGTTGTATCTGCTTTTATTCTGTACTTCCTTGCTCCATTGTTTGAAATTTGAAAGGTTAATAAGAGTTGTGAAGGTTTGGTGCTTAAGTTAATGTTTGAATTATTTTTTGTTTGACAAAAGCAGTTGCTGCATTCACAACTGAATACATAATTGTGTCTATGAAACCAAACCCCTGTTAAATAACATTTAGTTATGGACAGACTTGCAGAAACATAATACAAATCAATAAATACTATATCATAGTTCAGTTGCAGTTGAGCATCCTCTTTGCCAAATGTTCAATTCATTTTGGCCCTACTCCACCCCAACGAATAAGGAAAACTGTTTATATTGGGAGAATTTTCAGTTTGTCCATTGACATCTTAGTGTTGGGATTGACACAGTCATTCAGAAAGCAACTATAAAAAGTGACAAAACACCAGTAATTTTGGCACTAGCAAAACAATCCTTGTAGATTGTATTATTATACACATGGCAGCCCAGTCACCACTGGGAGGATTGCTTCCATAATACCACTAGTGGACAATCTGGGGATACATATATACAGTGTGCAACAGTGCATGAAGAAGAAGCAGCCTCAAATAACAAATGGCTTTCTGGCGTATGCTGCTTGCAGCAAGGGAAAATTTTGCACATTAGGGAACTATCCATGACAAATGTATCAGAGTATTGCAAAGTACATACACCCTAGTGCTCCTAGAAATCAATGATGAAATCCGTGCTGATAAACCTATGATTTTTTTTTTCCCCCAAGTGATAATACATTTCTGTTGCAGGTGAGAATTACAACATCAGTGCAGAACAGTGCAGAATTCAAGAGAAGATGTATTAAAGCAGGAGTCCTATAAATTTACAATAACTAGCAATGAACTGACAGCTAGATTTCAGGAATTGAACAGACCTCAATAGAATTTTTTAAATGTAAAAGTTCTTCTCATCTGCTTAGGGTTGCCATAAATACAAGCATATACAATACTGTGTCACCTGATAAATATTATTCTGTCTATTTTTAATACCTATAATTATATCTTTCCAGTGCAATGTGAGGGAAAAAAGAAAAAAAATGGTGCTGACCATGATGAAATTGTTTTGATGCACGGAACCTACCACGTTGATTTACCAAACCATACCAAATACTGTTGAAACAAGACTTGCAGTACAGAGACAAATTAATAACACAAATATGCACAACCATTAAGTTTAGGGTGTGACCACTGAGAAAACATGGATAATGTCCTAGGTACCATCTTGGCCTCTCAGACACCTTTCCTCCTTCCTTTTATTTCATCAAGTAAAAGGTAAGTAACTTATGGAATACTAGAAATCAGTGAGGTTTACTGCTATTCATGGTGGGTATCATCCAAAAGTTTGCATAACATTACTACCTGTGGTCCATCCACTGCCCTCCATTTATTTTTTGCGGATGCCTTTTTTTTTCAGCAGGAGTATTCTTGCCATTAAAGATTGCACTCTCAAATCAGTGTCTCCCAGCTGATTAACATTTTGTTACTATGGTGATGTGTTTACTGCCACATACTTTTGTGAAAATGGCTGGCCTCACTAAAGACGTGGCTTGGTTTTCAACGTTTAGCTTAGAGGTGAATAACTGGGGCACTCTATTTTGATTAAATTTCTTAAAGGGTTTGTGCTAGGTTAATTATCTTATGGAGACAGAGTGGTTAAATGCTAATTCTTTTTTAGTATCAGTTACAGTTAATTTTGGGTTGATTACAATAACGATGGAAACAAAAACTGTTTTGTGGTCTGCATTGTTTGGACATACTTGAAAGTGACACAGTATAGAACCTCTGTTAATACTGGATACCTATTCAGTGGATACTGAACAACTTGAGTGGGCATTAATCAACACATGACTATTTATATAAACTGTCAGACATAAACATGGTTTCTGAGAAACAACCATACTTAGCACCAATTACCACCTCATGTTCTCTCATGCATTATTCAACGTAGATCTTTGGGTTGGTCAAAAATCTTAGTGGAATTGTATGAACAAAGTTGGATTTTGTGTGGGTATTGGCTCAATTGGCAATATCCCTCTTCAGTAGCCAAACCGTTACTAGAAACTCTATGGATTTTAAAGTTGGAGTAGGCTTCGATTGTAGCCATTTCATTAATATGTCATGTCTGGGATGAATATGATATTTAGACAGTTCTTCATGTTGCTTTTGTAGTTTTGAGTTAATCTGTGTATGGTGTATTGCTCAGCTTTGTAAAATGTTTTTTCAAAAATTACAAAAATTTTAGTTGTGATGAGTTTAGCGCTGCCTTTTTTTTATATAAGATATGTGTTGGAGATGAAGTCTGAAATCTGTCAACCCCCAGGTAAACCTCATAGGAAATATATTTGGTAGGACTATT
Organism: Polypterus senegalus; assembly: GCF_016835505.1. NCBI lineage: Eukaryota > Metazoa > Chordata > Cladistia > Polypteriformes > Polypteridae > Polypterus > Polypterus senegalus. Next base: position 43,768,501 of record NC_053162.1, read on the forward strand.
TTTTGTTGTCTGATTGTCGTTTTAACTTGGTAACATGAGGTCTTAGCATCATCACGCAGATCTGGCTTATGATCGCTGACTCACACCAGAATTGCTTTGGATTCATTCTTTTCTCACTTGAAGTGCTGGGGTTTTGTCTCCCTTCTGGCTTACTGCCGTTTGGCAAAGGCACAGAGAGTGTGACTCATTTGCTAATGTGCTTACAGTAATTGGCCGAATTGTTAAAGCAAATCTAATCATAGCCACATATTAGTGAGGATATTTTTGTAAATGTGCTCCTCCTATGTGTACAGTTGATCTTCTTCCTGGGCAGAATTTCATGTTTAGGTTCAACAAACCAGTATAGTCAAATGACAAAAATCTAATGGATTGAGTTTCTGATTGATGATTGCACACTGCTTTTTCCACACTTTTTGGATTTTTTTTTGATGTTGTGGTAACTTTATGCTTTCTGAGATTTTAGCAGGAATGATTTGCAGTGTGCAACACCCTTTTCAAACCCTCCACCCCAGTATTTCCCTATCCATTGTACAAAGAATAAATCCAGAGTTTTATAGTTCTATTTTTTCTGTTGATGTGGGTAAAGATTGATCTGTGAAACATTATGGCCATTATTAGATCCATATGTTTACATAGCCTGTTTATAATTTATTTTAGGTTAATCTACTGTCCTTGTTGTGGTCTGTTGTTTTTAGTTATATTATGCCTTATAATAATCTTACTAACTGTTAATCTTCTGCCTACTTTTGACATCTCAGTGTAAACAGAGGTCAGGTACACATACTCATGCATAGCTTTCAGGAAAAAAAACTATACAGAGATGACACTTTGGATGATTTTAAAGAGGCTGTTCTTTTGGGTTTTTGCCATGAGAATTTGGAGCAGTGCTTCTGGATTTTTATTTTTTTTTTTATTTCAGTATTTAGTTTGTCCTTCTGCATAACAGAATTTTTTCAAAATGTAAAAAAATCCATACAAACATTGAATTTGCATGTGTTGTAATGACTTAGTAACTAGGTTAGTAACTAGATTTTTAAGACCTAATTCTAAAAAATGGTTCACATTGGCAGCAGCCCCAGTATTTGTTACTTTTGCATCATTTTAAGATGCTCAGTTTTATTTAACTAATAAACATAACACCTTAACATTCTCACTTTTCCATGTAATCCAATTCAGTGTCAAGTGGGGCTGGACTGAATTGAGGCAGCAATGAACACAAAGCTGTAAACCTTTATGAGTAACAGGAGTATGCACCTCCTGCTCTAACGACAGCATGGCAATGGTGAATCCTTTGGACTCCTGGACAGAAGAGTGATAAACCCCTGACACAACAGGGAGATACTGACCTCACTCTTTCTAAAGATATGCAGCTAGGATGGAAAGCTGGGTAACAAGGGTCTTGACAAATCGCTCTGGGGTGCTCAGATTTATGAGTCTTTTGGATTTGGATGATCTGGAGTATGTTTTTTCCTTGCCTCTGAATCATTTTGACCCTGGTCATGGTGCAAGTCTTCTGGTTGTCCAAAACAACAGAAGATCCTCTTGAGAGAGCCACTTATCACAAGTGATCACATTTTGATGTGGGATTGCATATGCCCACGACACTTTATAAAGTTTGTGGTTATAAGGAAGTGGAGACTCCTGGAAGAGTCCCAGTTTATCTGCAGTTACCTGCTTGTAGGGGTCTGTTTCCTGAAGGGACCGAATATAGCCTATAGCCTGCTAAGTTAATCTAATATCTCAGTTGCTACAATATTTTTGAAACTGTTGAGTGTCTTTGGAGAACTTGGTGGTGGGGATACCAAGGCAAAGGCATTAGCAGTTATACCTGTGGAAGGGGATACTCTGCAATCAGGCTTTCACATTCCCTAAAGAACTCTCTTTTGTAGTTCCACTCTGTCCTATTATGACCTGTATGTTTGCACTTTGCGACCAGGTCAGTTCCCAGTTGGCACTACCCTGATACTAGCCATCCCTTAAATTGTAGCTAGCCTCGGTTCTTGGGAACATTATATAATTTTGACAAGAGCAGGTCATTCAGCCCAACAAAGCTCAACATTCCTATCCATTTAATTTGTCCAAAATAACATAAAGTCAAGGTTTGAAGTACCCGGAAGTCCTATTCCTTACCACCTTCGTCTTGTCCATTTATAAATTCAGGAGTGCCGATGCCATGTGGCATAGTTACATTTTTAAGTTTACCTTTTACTGCATGGCATTCAGCTAATTGATAAGTGGCTAAAGCAGTGAAGGCAGAGAAGGTCTTCAGGAGAGAGTATCATCCCTCAAATGGCAACTTATGGCTGTGTCCTGAATGACAAAATTATACCTCTGCAGTGCTTATATCTGCCTAACCATCTATCATTCTGGGTCTAATGTGGAAGCCAAGTCAGTATGACATATTTATCTGTTGAATCAGCTAGATCCGAAACAACTGGAAAAATTCCTACTTTTGTTTTCAACTTCCTGTAGTCAATACAGAAGTGCCTGCTACCATCTTTTTCCTGACTGGGACTGCTGAAGTTGCCCAAAGACTCTGATAATAAAGCCACAGGCACCACTGCCATTTCTTATATCTTTTGCTCCCTGGTGTTGAGTGAATGGCAGGTTGTGGGTGCTAACAGACGTGATGATGTGGTGCTGGACTAAATCTGTTTTATTGCAGTCCTCATCACAAAGCATCAAAGATGTCTAGTTGGCGTCTTGGATGTAGATGGTAAAGTTGTTGGCTTTGGTATTCTGACAGATTTTCTCTGCTGTACTGGATGTTCAGCTTACATCTAGAATTCATGCTCGAAATGGAGGTGCCTTATGTTAAGAATTTACGGTACCCTTATAATAATGACCCATTAATCCTATAGGCACTATATATATATATATGACTGTCCTCATGTTCTCCAGGCCTCCCATTCTCTCATTTGTCACTGGCAGTAGCCTCTCGTCCCCACCAGGGAGATGATGGAGCCTTTGTCTATAAATTTTCTCAAAGAGCTAGAAAAAAAAAAAAAAGAGCTAGAGTGACCTACATTAAATAGAAATAAAACCCTTGTTAGGCATTCTGGCTCTGGTTGTACAATGAACACACATGCATTTTCCTTAAAACCAGCAGTTTTCAATAAATGAACTAAACTCACAATTTGGCTTATGTATTCAGAATCACACTAAACACAAACGAAAATTAAATGTGTAATTTAATTTTGTTTCAGTTTCTGTGAAAGAGAAAGTTTATTTGCAAAGAAAGCATCATATAAATATATGACCACCACAATATTCCAGGAGAAGAATCTGTTGTACCATCATGACTTTATTATTATTATTGTTATTATTATTATTATTATTTTTTTTTTTTAACTAGGTGGCTCCACTCCCTGCTCTCTTCACTCACCCACCCCCGGGTTTGCTTAACCGGATGTACAATTTACAGTAATTGTTATTTTCATTTCATTTATTTTCATTCATTTTTTGTTTCTTGATATTTGCCAGTAATAAAGCTGTAGTTAATGAGTTATTTTCCCCTCACCCATCCTAGAGTATGCTACGCACTAGGTACTTCATGTCTCTCCCTCTCACGTTGTGAAGAGGGGGGCTGAATGCACGCTAAGTAGATGCGGTTGCTTCTCTGAAACCCCCTCTTAAACAGTGATACAAAGGGAAACAAATACATTCTTTACCTCCTCTATGCTCATCAGCTGGTTTGCTGCTGCTGTTTGTGCTGTGCTGTGCTGCGTGATCTGCATGTTGCGATACATGTTGATCATTTAAAAGCCTGTACAGCAGCTGTCCTTTTGCCTCACTTCCTTGTCTCTTGGTACGTGTTTCCGAGAAAATCACGTCTCGACCCAAGATTTTTTTATTATAATAGAGAGACATAATGTTTGATATTAGTTCAGCTTAACAAAAATTGTCGTCATATGTTGGGGGAAATGTCCATACTGTTCATTTTGTAGCAAAATAAGTGATTTTGTTTATGTGAAACTCGGTTCTCCTTTTGCTATGTAATATGTTGAGTTTATTTTAAATGAAAGTTCATAATTTTTTGCCTAATCATTTGTCTTTTTTTATGTCTAGAGACATTTTACCACTGCAGATTCTTTGGCACATTTGCTTGCATGCAAAACATTATCGCAGCCTGCCGCATGTCATTTGCTGTTGGGAGTGTGCTATTAGATTTTCATGTTTGAAACACTGATCCTGACACAAAATCTTTTTTACTGGCTACATTACGCTTGCTGCAGCATGAATATTATCGCATCCTCTTCCAGATTGTATAAAAATTTGTAAATGTCTCTTTTCCACCCCACTCCTGCCTTTTTACTCTGAATGAGCAATATGCGTTTCAGTTGCTACTGATTTTGCTGTAGGGGTCACCGCTGCACTCTGGCTTAGTTTTTGATTTCCATTAAACACAAGACTGAAAAAAAAACAAAACATTTTTCTACTTAGACAGGGACTTACTTTCCACCATAATTTAACAGAATGACTACATCCCCCCCCCAAAAAAAGGCAAGTGAAAATCACATTGTAGGGGCCTAGACTGTGACTCTAAATTATTCCTCACTTCAAATCAAAAGTCTTGTCATTATGTCTAGCCTAGCAAACACTGCATTATGTATATGTATCGCATAAAACTGAAGTAACATTCAACTTACTTCGACTTCCACCCCGGACACAGACAGGCAGACATCGTTGGTTCAAACCCATACACGTTTATTTACAATTACTAATATTTACAAAGTGAAGCACACAACTGAAAACTCCCCCAAAGTTAAGGCCTTCCTTCACACAGCCTTCCTCAGGTCCGCCTCCACTCCTCTCGAGCTCTGTCTGTCTTCCTCCAGACTCCAGCCATTGAATGGAGGGAGGCGGCCCCTTTTATACACACCCGGATGTGCTCCAGGTGCCTTCCGATTAGCTTCCGCCGGCACTCCCCAGTGTGGCGGAAGTACTGGCTTCGTACCTGGAAGCACTCCGGGTGTCCATGGTCGTCTTCCCCTCAGCACTTCTGGGTGTGGCGGAAGTGCTGAGGACCAGGGCTCACTAGGCATCGGGGCGTTGCCTGGTGGTGACCACGGGCCCCTATAGGGTTGAGCTTCCAAGCTCAGTTCCCATGGTCCCCAAAGCCATCCGGGCGGTTGCCCCTTCGCGGTCTGGAAGAAGCGTAAGCCCTCCTCTGGTCCTCCTGGGCGTCCCGGCTGGATAACACCCCCAGCCATACGCCACACCGTATATTTCTTGTTCAAATGTCTGTGTATCTCCCTTGTGCCCTCGTGGTATACGAGGTCAGACCTACACATTTTGCAACACTCAACCGTTTATTTTATTTCTGTGTTGGGTGCATTACCAAAGGGTGAAAGTCGCAGCAGTAGCTGTGCAGCTTTTCCAAACTGCTGCTTGGGAAGGTTGGTGAGCGGCACGATAATATCTGCATGGCATTTCAGAAGTGCTGTGAATTACCCAGAAAAGAGGTCCACAGCTGCTGTTTAACTGGAATGTAGCTGATAACCATTTCATTTTTAAAGAAATGTACTTTCTTGTAAAACTGTGTTTTGCAATAACAGTGGTACCTCTGGTCACAACCGGAATTCATTCCAAAACTCTGGACGTGACCCAATTTGGTCATGACCCGAACATAATTTCCCCATTAGATTGTATGTAAATACAATTAATCCATTTCAGACCGTACGAACTGTATGTAAATATGTATTTTTTAAGCACAAAAATAGTTAATTATATCATGTAATGCATAGTGTAATAGTAAACTAAATGTGAAAACCTTGAACAGTTTTCAAAATACCCTTACGAACCGCTCGCTGTAAACACTTTTTTATGAGTTTTAAGCACAGGGAAAAAACATTTAATACCATTCTCTTGCGAAACTTTTTAAACCATCCTCTACTGACTTTAAATTCCTCACCTTTGCCACTCGAAGGAGTTTTTTTCAGCAAATCGCCTTGGATCTTCCTGGCTTTCTTGCATATGACCACCTTGCTTACTCTATCCCCTGCGAGGTGCTTTTTGTTCAGCCACACTAGCAACAGTTATTCCACCTCTTCCAGCACTTGTGGCCTCTGCTTGGTTAACATTGTAACTCCTTTTGCAATATCAGCTGCTTTGTTAGGCCTTGTATACGCAAACAAAAGAAAACGGAGAATGGGAAATCATTGGCGCTTATGAACGCGCGTAAGGAAACTGGCCGCCAGTGTTTATATTCGCCACCGGAGCGTGTGGATGTGAACAGATCAGTGTTCTGCCCAAGAATTTTTTTTTTCAGCCGGGTGGCAAGAAAAAGTAGCTGGGTGGGATGGGACGGGGAAATTTGGTGGTGGGGAAAATGAAATGTGGACTATTTTTATTAGTTAATTATTATTAACTAGCAAAATACCTGCACTTCGCAAAGGAGTAGTGTGTTAAAGAAGTTATGAAAAAGAAAAGGAAACATTTTAAAAATAACGTGTAATGTAATTGTTTTGTGACTGTTATGAGTGTTGCTGTCATCAAGGATTTGATTATCATTATTTCTTACAATCAGGTTCGTATTTGGAGGATGTGTTGTGTTCAAGTTACATTCCGTGTTTGTCTATTCTGTCTCTGACCATCTCATCTTCGTTGTCAACCGTTGTAAAGATAACAGGTTTCATTCATCGAAGCGATCACTACCCAAATCGGTACTCGTAAATCTAAGATGTTTAACAGGTATTCCCGGTATTAAGTTGTGGATTTGCCTACGAATATTTAGCGGCAACGTGTCTATGAACGTAATATAAACTTAAGCTTTACACATTGCTTTCCTATTGATATGTGTACAAAGGCTTGTTCAGCGTCAGAGGGTTGTTCCTTTCCTACTGCATCAATAAGCAGCTCGTCTTCCTCTTTATCTGAGACATCACACACTGCATCCACGGGTTTACCTTTCCCAGTCCTGCAAAGTCAATTCACGTGAGCCGCTCAAGAGTACATGCATCGAAGGTTCTCAGCTGTGCTTGTGCTATCTCGTGCGATCTTGCGATGTTCATGGCTTTATTTAATGTTAGCTAAGACCCAGCACTTAAAAGTTTCTCTCACACTTTCGCTGAGTTTGTGCCAAACACTAGTCTATCCCTGAGTATCTCATCTTCGTTTGCATAAGCACAGTCCTTCACCCGCGAATATTTAGCGGCAACATGTCTGTTGGATTGCTGCTGACAGACAGCCTTATATGGGCAGGCACTCAATTACGTGGGAGGCGTTACGATGAGGGACGCAACAAAGGAAACATTTTAAAAATGTAACATGATTGTCAAAGTAATTGTTTTGTGTATTTGGCGGCAGCGTCACAAAGTTGTTTTCGTCTAGCTGCATCAGAAAATGTACCACAACGTCTGACACGCCTCCTTTTTACTGTTTTTTCACAGCTTGGATTGCTGCTGTCATAATGGGTTTGAGTCTACATATATATATATATATATATATATATATATATATATATATATATACAGTATATAGATACATATACATACACATACATATCTTCATATCTATATACATATATACATATTTACATATAAACATATATATATATACACACCTATCTACATCATATATATACACACACAAATTATATATATATATACACAAACCGGATTCCAAAAAAGTTGGGACACTAAACAAATTGTGAATAAAAACTGAATGCAATGATGTGGAGATGGCAAATGTCAATATTTTATTTGTAATAGAACATAGATGACAGATCAAACGTTTAATCTGAGTAAATGTATCATTTTAAAGGAAAAATATGTTGATTCAAAATTTCACGGTGTCAACAAATCCCAAAAAAGTTGGGACAAGTAGCAATAAGAGGCTGGAAAAAGTAAATTTGAGCATAACGAAGAGCTGGAAGACCAATAAACACTAATTAGGTCAATTGGCAACATGATTGGGTATAAAAAGAGCTTCTCAGACTGGCAGTGTCTCTCAGAAGCCAAGATGGGTAGAGGATCACCAATTCCCACAATGTTGCGCAGAAAGATAGTGGAGCAATATCAGAAAGGTGTTACCCAGCGAAAAAATTGCAAAGACTTTGCATCTATCATCATCAACTGTGCATAACATCATCCGAAGATTCAGAGAATCTGGAACAATCTCTGTGCGTAAGGGTCAAGTCCGTAAAACCATACTGGATGCCCGTGATCTCTGGGCCCTTAAACGACACTGCACCACAAACAGGAATGCTACTGTAAAGGAAATCACAGAATGGGCTCAGGAATACTTCCAGAAACCATTGTCAGTGAACACAGTCCACCGTGCCATCCGCCGTTGCCAGCTGAAACTCTACAGTGCAAAGAAGAAGCCATTTCTAAGCAAGATCCACAAGCTCAGGCGTTGTCACTGGGCCAGGGATCATTTAAAATGGAGTGTGGCAAAATGGAAGACTGTTCTGTGGTCAGACGAGTCACGATTCAAGTTCTTTTGGAAATCTGGGACGCCATGTCATCCGGACCAAAGAGGACAAGGACAACCCAAGTTGTTATCAACGCTCAGTTCAGAAGCCTGCATCTCTGATGGTATGGGGTTGCATGAGTGCGTGTGGCATGGGCAGCTTGCATGTCTGGAAAGGCACCATCAATGCAGAAAAATATATTCAGGTTCTAGAACAACATATGCTCCCATCCAGACATCATCTCTTTCAGGGAAGACCCTGCATTTTTCAACAAGATAATGCCAGACCACATTCTGCATCAATCACAACATCATGGCTGCGAGGAGAAGGATCCGGGTAATGAAATGGCCAGTCTGCAGTCCAGATCTTTCACCTATAGAGAACATTTGGCGCATCATAAAGAGGAAGGTGCGACAAAGAAGGCCCAAGACGATTGAACAGTTAGAGGCCTGTATTAGACAAGAATGGGAGAGCATTCCTATTTCTAAACTTGAGAAACTGGTCTCCTCGGTCCCCAGACGTCTGTTGAGTGTTGTAAGAAGAAGGACTTGTCCCAACTTTTTTGGGATTTGTTGACACCATGAAATTCTGAATTAACATATATATTTTTCCCTTAAAATGATACATTTTCTCAGTTTAAACTTTTGTTCCGTTATTTATGTTCTATTCTGAATAAAATATTAGAAGTTGGCACCTCCACATCATTGCATTCAGTTTTTATTCATGATTTGTATAGTGTCCCAACTTTTTTTGGAATTCGGTTTGTATATATACAATGTAGATAGGTGTGTGTGTGTATATATGTATATATGTATATATATGTATATATATGTATATATGTGTATATATATATATATATATATATATATATATATATATATATATATATATATACACATACATACAAACATACACACACACAGGTATGTATATATATGTATATATATGTATGTGTCTACTATATATGTGTGTGTATAGGTTTGGTCACTGAGTGCAAGGGAAAAATAATAAAATGTAGTCTATAAGTTATTAAACAGTGAAACATTAACGTTTTAAGAAGTACAGGTACATTGAGCACTACTGGAGTGGTTGCGGGTAAACTACATTTTAAAGATGGTGTAACAGAACAGGTAAGTAGTACTAATAACAGCTAAAATGTATATGGATCATCTCTCGGTAGTTGATCCCTTTTGAAAGGCGCTACACGACGGCTGTGGTATAGAAATTACATTTTCTATGTGAACGTCCAAATTTCTGACTCTGGTAATGTGCCTTACCGGCATTTAAAGAAAATTAGTTTTGTGTCCTCTGCAGTGTTAAAAAGGCTTTGGTTTGGGATAAATGGAAAAAAGGTGTAAAGAAAGGAAACTTGCCTTTTTTTTTTATATATTATAGAGAGATGTGTTCGCTGACGATATGAGCGCCTTTAGGGGACAGTCGCAGTGGGTCTTGTGTAGACTGGTGAGATGTCCCTGCCATTAATCGGCTGTGGTGGCACTGTCAGTCCTCCACTCCTGTGCGTGTCTTCATAATCCGAGCTGACAACCTCATAATCGTATACGTGCAAAAGAAAGTACGAATCGCCTTAATATTAGTTTGCCGCAATGTAGAAAAGGGGTCCCGTGTTTGCACTTGTCTGGGCTATAGCTCAGGGGGAGGATGAAAAAAAATGTAAAGTGCTCACTTTGATTTAAGGCAGAAGCGCAGTCAACATCTCAAAGGCCGGCACAGCTATGCGCGTGCGCCAGCTGCTCGACTTTTGCTGGGCAGGAGACCCCATTTTTTGCAGACTCATTCACGTGATCAAAAGTCTCAGCGCTCTTTGGAGGTCATTCATATATATATATATATATGCAAAATACCCGCGCCTTGCAGCGGAGAAGTAGTGTGTTAAAGAAGTAATGAAAAGAAAAGGAAACATTTTAATAATAACGTAACATGATTGACATTGTCATGAGTGTTGCTGTCATATATATGCCTGCCTGAATAAGTCACCCTCGCTTCGCTCTTACTTTTTTTACTGTTCATTTAGTCATGGCTAGTGGCGGAAAAATTATAAAATGGAAGAAGGATTACACTGAGTATGGCTTTACCAAAACAATTATTGATGGCGAATCGAAGCTTAAATTGGTGATCTGTTTTCTGTGTTAACCTCATATTTTTTCAAACTTCTTCTCAAACCAAGGGGGTGCGAGGGTAAAATGAATCGAGAAGAAAAGGAAATATTTTAAAAATAACGTAACACGATTGTCAATGTAACCTTTTGTAAGTAGTGCCTGGACGATTCAGTGTGGAGAAACTCTAGAGACAGCGTGTGTATTAACTTGTGGATTTTTCTGTGAGTATTTGGTGGCAGTGTGACGAAGTTGCTTCAGAAGACGGCGTTAGCCGTGGAGCTCAGCTCAGAGCGAAATGAGGTGAATGGGAGAGGAGAGGATGACGTCACTCCTCCACCCGCTTTAACTGTCAATCCCCCCACAAACACAGTCTCTCGGAATTTGCATAAGCACAGCTTTTGACCAGCAATTTGAACTTAGTTAGAAAGTGATCAAAACTGTCGTTTATACCCTGCGTCCTCTCATTAAACTTGTATCCCGCATTAGCCGTGGGCATGACAAACGCCAGCGGCAGCCTGTCTATGAACTTAATTTAAACTTTAGTTTTACACCGTGCTTTGTTTCTGAAGTAGCTGCAGGCATGAATATGCTTGTAAAGTATGTGTCACTCGCTCGCTTCTTATTGTTTCGCTGCCTTCTCAATTTTATAATGCATGTTTTCTTCAGCGCTTTTTGGAGCTCTTCCTGGTTTTCTATGTAATGTGTTGACAGTCAGTTCACGTGATTACGTGGGAGGCGTGATTATGTCACACGAAACTCCGCCCTCCACGGCCATCGAGCTCAACTCCATTACATTATATGGAGAAAAATAGCTTCCATTTATGACCATTATGCGTAGAATTTCGAAATGAAACCTGCCCAACTTTTGTAAGTAAGCTGTAAGGAATGAGCCTGCCAAATTTCAGCCTTCTACCTACACGGGAAGTTGGAGAATTAGTGATGAGTCAGTGAGTCAGTCAGTTAGTCAGTCAGGGCTTTGCCTTTTATTAGTATAGATTATTTTCCAAAGCTCAATATGACTTCCTTTTTTAAGGTTTGACACTTGTGTCAGAATATTTTTATTAAATTTAAGAAGTATCCATTTTAGGATCCTGCAACCCTAACAAAAATTTTAAATAACAATTGTTATGACATAAACCAAGAGGCACAAGTATTGTCTTGTCGCTGTCGGGAAGAAAAGTGAAAACAATGAAAAAAAGTATAGGAATCCTAATGAAGAAAAATAAAAAAATACTCTTCAAAACTAAGTTGCATATGCAGAAGGTGTCTAAAATATTTATTCTTCTTTTCTTCCTAGAGGCCCAATTGTCTGAAGCTTTCCCATAATCAAAGTCCCCAGGATCTGGGTCCTCCAAGGAGATCACTCATCATACACTGTCGTAGTGACTGCACTGCAAAGTCATCAGACAGCCATCAAATTTCACTGGCCATTTTCAGCTTAATCTGGGGAATGTTCAGAATATTTTGAATTTCTGTTAAACCAGCCATCCTAACTGAAGAATTTTGGAAGAAATAGAATAGCTGCCTTAAGATGTTCAGTTTTGTTAAATAAGGTACAGCAGTTGCTGCTTGGGCACTTGCAAGGGCCAATCGGTGGTTTTACACAGTGGCAGTTGACCAAGAGTCCAGATGTTTTATCTCTAAGCAGTTTTGCAGTGTTTGACTATTTAATGCACAATGAGCACCACATAACATTTTCTTTGACCATTAGCCAATCAAAATCTTTAAACCATTGTTTGTTTATGCCGGATAAGCGGTGGTTAGATTTATTAATTGGCAGAGTGTGTGCTGAAGAGACTTCCCTGATGGACCAGCCTTTGCAATGTCTTTGTCTAAAATTGGCACATGAGTTGACGCCACACCTTCATTAGTTTGTGACGTCTCTTTTCTGAAATAACTGAGCAGTGTTGTTTTCTGAACACTTCTTTTGCTCATGTTGGTAAAACGTTTGAAAAAAATTTAAAGGACCCATGAATAAGACTTTTGAGTGAGAAAGGGAGAGCCAGTTAGATATTCAGTTCATACTTGCACTACGGCATGTACGCATTCTCAACATTTCCACTTTAATCTCGACATTTCTATTTTATTCTCGCCATTTACCTTGAGGCTAAGTTCAACATGTTCACTTTATTCTTGTAGTTTGTCAATAAAGTAGAACATCGTAAACTAAACTACATCTTAAAATGAATGTTTAATTTACACGATTTTCTCAAACCCCATCATAAGTTATGTAGCAACATGTCAACTTTATTCTCGTCATAAGCATCAAGATTAAAGTGAAAATGCCGAGAAAAAAGGTCAACATCTCGACTTTATTCTCAACATATAGTTTTATTTTTCTTCACTTTGTCCGTATTTTTTTTTTCTTCACCGTGGCCCTAATATGCTTCCGTACAAAACCCTCAGCAATTCAGTGACAAAACTTTTGCTCTGGACACAGTGTGTGCTGCAAGGGTTTCTGCACACTTATTGCAATATGGATGCAGGTCCAAAGATGAGCAAATATAAAAATTGCAGGTGGAGTCACTTCAAACAGGAACCACAGTGAGTGCTACAAGGATTTTTGCACATAGAACACACCTAATGCTTAAACAACTGTGTATATATGTGTGTGTGTGTGTGTGTGTGTGTGTGTGTGTGTGTGTGTGTATATATATATATATATATATATATATATATATATATATATATATATATATATATAATTTATATATTTATATATATTAGGGTTTGGCGGTATCCAAATTTTGATACCGTCAAACCTCCTACCTATTTTACCGCGGTATTACGGTATTACCGTGAATAATAAAAAAATTGTGACGTAAGGCTCAGACAGCATCACCAAACTGTTGGCTTGTGCCTAAACCGTTCAGAAACTGAATATCAAACACTAATACTGAAACAATAACAAAATAACATGCAGAACAATATTAACAACTTTTATTAGCAACAAGTAGCAGTTTATAAAAAAGTGCAAATACAACAGTCAAACAGAATTAAATTAACATAAACATCCAGAACAGTTTTCGCGTGGAGACGCGCACACAAATCAATTAAATTAAATCACACCGCCTGAACAACTTTTAATAACAAAGATGAGCAGCTTATAAAAAAGTGCAAATAGACCCACAACAGTCAACTAGAGTTGAATTAACATAAACATCATCCATATTATAATAAGTATTGCAAAGCAATAGTCCTAAACAAAAACGTCTTCTTTCCAAAATCGTTTTTAACGTAAACCAAATTAAAATACCTGAATCAATTAAATAAAAATAAACACAGTGCGAATAGGAACGAATGGAAAGTGGCATCAATCTATTCAAGATTTCTCGCTAGAAAATCCAGCATGTTTACTTTGTCCGGCTTTAACAGGGCACGTTGTGAACCGACAACTTTACCTGCGGTGCTGAAAACCCGCTCCGATGGTGTGCTTGTGGCGCAGACGCACAGGTACTTTCGTGCCACTCGCGACATCTGGGGAAAACACCCGGCAGCATTTTTCCACCAGAGAAGTGGGTCCTCGTCTCCTTGAGTAACTGGCTCCAAACAGTAGGCTGTTCTTTCAGCTCTGACTCGGTCCTCTACGGTGCCGATGCCGACGGGACCTGCCATTGCATCAGATTTTTTTGTTTGCAGCATACTCCCCAGAGTCATCTTTTTTCGTGAGGGTGCAGGTTGCTCCTCTCCCTCTTCCACTCTGATGGCCACTACACCTGCTGCCTCTAAGCTCACGATCTCAGCCTGTAATTCAGCCTTGGTCTCAGCCAATGCGTTGTCATCCGTTTCATATCCTCCACGGTAACGAGGGTCGAGGAAAGTGCATTTTCGCAATATTTTGCACACTGAATTGGATTCATACTTGGCCTCCAGCTTTGTTAGAATTCCAGTTTTGATTGACTTTGTTAGCTGGAGGTCATTTTCTGACGCAGCCAACACATTGTCCCTGCAGAGCTGTAGTATGGGGAGGATACAGGAACTGGTCACATAATTTTCTCCTGACAAAATATCAGTGAAGTCACCGACTGGTTTCAGTGCTTTGTGAACAGCTTTCAAGACATCCATGTCCTGCCAGGTCAGGGACAGGCTGCTCCTTCTGTCATCAGACAGGACGTGTCTGATTGCTTGGGCCTGCTCGAGGATTCACTCCACCATTGCCAGTTTGGAGCCCCAGCGAGTTGCGCAGTCCTGCCGACGGACGGATGGATGGATGAATTAATTAATGAATGATGAATAAACGATTAAATGAATGAATAGGCCTAAATAAACAAATGAATGAATAAATAGGCATGAACAAATGAATGAATAAATAGGCATAAATAGTAGAAAAAAGTTTTTTCTCGTCAAGTTGCCATTCCTGAAGTGCAGCTCTGAGCGCAGCGGCAAGATTGTCCGCTGTATGACTCTCAGGAAAATAAGTAGTTTGGATGCTTTTGGATTCAAGTTTCCAGTCAGGTGTAATAGTATGGACAGTCAGAGACATATATGGTGTCATGTTAACTGACAACCACATGTCAGTTGTTAAGGAATAACTGTCTGCCGCTGACAGCAGCACTGTAAAGGACTTTTTTTCCCACTGTGTGGAAAGAGACCATTTCCTTCGCCAAGTATTTTGTCACTGCATCAGTACAGGTTTTCCAACGGACACTGTCCCTTTTGTACTTTGTTGCTTTCCCGAAGGCCCCCATTATCGTCGGCTGCGTACTGGCGGTGGACCTAAATGTTGTTGGTCCTGCATCGGGAGGCGTTGAAACTGTTGCACTGAGTGAATTCGGGTCCATCCTCGCAGCATTGAGTGGATGGTGGTTTCGTATATGCGACCTTAGGTTCGAGGTATTTCCATCTCTCGTGGTCACCTTTTTGTTGCACAATTTGCAAATTGCCTCTCCCTTCTCGTTTGGCCGAAACCCGAAATACTGCCAAACTGCATAAGTTGTGTTCTTTTTTGAGACCAGGTCACTTGGTGCGCGAGTCACCATCCCCACCTCTCTCTTTCTCCTCCACGCTGTCACGTGATGACAACCACACATCGCATACGCATTTTTAGGCATTAAATAAATTATATTTAATATTTAATTCTTGTCTCCTATATAAGTGCATTGTTTTTATGACGGTATAACGGTATTGAAACTGACACCGTTGCTATTTTTAGATCCCGCGGGATACCATATTACCGTTTTACCGCCCAAGCCTAATATATATATATATATATTTACACACATACACACACAGTTAGCCGGAGCGCCCGGCTAAAAGACACGAGGGAGAACACTGAAGAGTGATACAAATGCAGTGCAAGTTAAAAAATGCAAGGTGGAGAGTGCAAGGCACTCTTTACAAAAAGAGAGCTGCTGTACGCTCAGCCACACTATACAGAGTGCGCTGATGCTGAGAACAGACATCACTTCCTGACGCCCTTTTTTCTGATATCTTACAGGCTGGTTTCACAAGACTTTTTTTATTTTATCAGACCTCCTCTTGCCCGCCCACCTCCACATCCTCTTTGCTTGTGAACTGCTGAACCACTCCCGCTATTAGCATGTACCACCTCTCCATACTCCTTGCTACTGTATTAAGCTGCTACACTCCTGCTATTACCATGTACAGCCCGCTCTCGAAAACCCACCTCCCCATACTCTTTGCTTGTGAACTCTGCTATGCCTCATCGCCGCTATTAGCTTTAGCAATATTTGCCTACCTGCCCGCTCGTCCCTTGCCATCTATGCAGATCATTAGATCTGCCTGTGCCTGCAAATCTGCGGCTGTCATCTCACAATGTCATGCGAGATGACAGCCGGGCGCTCAACTGAATTAGCGGGGCGGAGCACCAGGCTAAAAGACGCTAGGGAGAACACTGCAGACGCAAAATTTTGGCAAGATTTTTGATCGTAATCTGATTTGTACGTGTTCAGAAACGTTCGTGATCAGAGGTGCTACTGTATTAACAAACCAGTCACTAAGAATAGCAGGAATTGATCTAATGCAGGAATAATTTATTCATGGACAATTGTTTGTAGCATGTTGTCATGCATGAGCATCTGTGAAGCACATTGTCTCTTCACCCTAATGCAGGAATATTTTATTCGTGGACAATTGTGTGTAGCATGTTGTCATGCACGAGCATCTGTGAAGCACATTGTCTCTTCACCCTGTAGCTCCAAGAAGACACCCCTTGAGGGTGAATGGCTCTGCCCTATTTCCTCTATGTCCTGCCCCTCATGGTCCAAACCATGTAAAGGCATCTGGGAATGTGATGTCTCAGTCTTAACCCAAACCTACTGCAGGACAGAGCCTTAGTGAAGAACCACCAGTGACTGCAATTTGTATCTTTATTTTGTGTTTGTGCCATCGAGTACCTATTTATTTTGCTGCCAAAAGCCATTTTTTATTGATTTAATATTAAACTTAAAGGCTGTGTCAGCACCCCAACTTTTCTTTGTACTTTGTCCGTTGTACCATGGTAATATGTAAGAGCAGGCAGCTATTGTAACCTAATATTATTTTTACTCATTATTTGACTGATGCCTTTACCCAGTATAACTTCTAACATTTGAGATACAATTCATTGCATTTCTTTTGTTTTTCAAGTTGGAGCACAGGCAAGTGAAGGGATCACACAGTTTAAGTAGCAGGATTTGAACTCAAAACATCAGGGTTTGAAGTTTTAGTTTCAAAGTTTTAACTACTACAATACATTGCCATTAAATAATATTAGCCCTTTGTTAGAAGAAAGGAAAAAAAAACTTGTATAGATAAAAGCATTTAGTTACACAGTACTTCTGATATACAAGATTAACTGATGGGACTATCACAGATGGCCATTGTCTTATGAAGCTGGGTAACACAGCTACTTGTGTTATATAAAGTACACAAAAATGCATTTAAACTTTAACAACAGTAGTAGTCAGATAAGAAGCAGAAAGTATATAAAAGATATTTGTTACTGTATTTTTACTATTCAAGATCACTTAGTTAATCCATCCAGTTTCTAGACACTTTCCAACAAGCTCTTGTTAAGAAAAAAAAATCTTTTGAGTGTTCGAAGGCTTTTATTCTTTGTTGCTCAAGTCTCTTATGATTGATTTAGTTAATTTAAAACACATTGTAAATGAGGACTACATAATTCTTTATGTGCTTTATTCAGCAATTTTATGTTTTTGTTTACATATCTGCCCACTTTTTCCAGTGATCTATACTGTATTTCTTTAGCTGTATGTTCCTGTTCAAATTTTTGACAACCTTTGTAATTTTCACCTTTGGTACTTCCCACACCTGCTCTAGACTAGACATACACTATCATGCCTGCTTTCACAGACAGCGAAGTAAAACATTCTTAATTTCCATTGTTTTTCAACGAAAGATGAAAAGTGTAGGGGTGGGGAGGTGATTGTTAGTGTGAAACAATATGTAATGCATTGCATTGAATATGTCATTCAATTCAGACTCTCCTGGGCAGAGGAATTCCTAAAATGAAAAAGAAGATTCTCCTATTGTGTGTTGGAACACATATATTCTATAAATATTATTTATCATATGTGGTATGTCATCCTATAGTATATTTTCCCTAAACTATGTTAAGCGAATGTATGCTACAGTAGAATGTCATCTCTCCCAGGGTTGTTTTCTGCATTTGGTTTGTTGCTGTCACAATAGGCTTTGATCTTCCATGACCCTTTATTTCCATAAATGGGTTTTAGACATGTTTATTAAATTAATTAAATGTACACTATTTTTATTAGTTAATTATTATTAATTATTATATTACTTCCTTTTTTAAGGCTTAAAACTTGTGCCAGAATATTTTTTATTAAATTTAAGAAGTATCCAATTCAGGGGGTAAGGCCAGATACACCGGGGTCCCTAATCTTAAAATCTTAGACTGGGCTCTAATTCTAAGTGTAGGGGAGTCCAGTCTTAAAATTAGACCTTAATCTTAAATGTAAACTCCAATTCCCTGATTTTTGTATTTTAAAACCCTAGATATCACAAAAATTTTATAACCCTTGTATATTGTTTTTAAGCCTTTGTAATACTTTATTTTACCTTGTTTTATTGTATTTTAGACCCTTTCTGATAAGTTTAACTAAAGATTGCTTTTAACTGTTTTATGTTGCAGTTTGAAGTATTTATACGGTTTTATGCAAATGTAAGTTTTTTAAAAAGTAATAAATATGAAGATTTTTAGAGGTCTTTTTAAACAATCTTTAAGGTATTTAAAAGTGTTTTAAGGCTATTTTAGGAATAAGTGCCGTGCTGGGGAGGTAAACTTAGAATTATACACACGGGAAGTGTGCCAACGCATTGTGCCTCTTTGGGGGTACACCATCTCTTCAAACCTTAACCTAACAAAAATTTTAAATAACAATTGTTATGACATAAACCAAGAGGCACAAGTATTGTCGCTTTCGGGAAGAAAAGTGAAATCAATGACAAAATAGTATGGGAAACCTAATGAAGAAAAATAAAAAAATATTCTTCAAAGCCAACTTGCATATGCAGAAGGTGTCTTCAGTTAAATATTTATTCTTCTTTTCTTCCTAGAGGCCCGGTTGTCTGCAACTTTCCCATAATCAAAGTCCCCAGGATCTGGACCCTCAAAGGAGATCAGCATGAGATTATTTAGCGTGCTTTGATTCATGCGATTTCTCAAACATGTCTTGATCCCTTTCACATTCAGCTGTGCTCACTGGGATCACTAGCCCAATATGAGCTAGTTTGGCTAAATTTGGAAACAACTCTTTGAGCTCTGATGTTGTTGCCATTTTTAGTAGAATCTGTTTTGGACTGAAGTCTTTGTATGATTGAATTTTGATCATTTTTGATGCAACTGTCCATTCTTGCCTGCTACTTTCATATTTTAAAATTGGAGGGCTACTATTTTTGGAGTAATGATTGAAAAGAATTTCAGCAGACTCACTTGAATCATGAGTTTCTGCATTGAAAACTTTTGAAAAGCTGGAAATAATTGGCATGTCAGGGAATCTTGCGTCTAAGTGCTTGATAACTGTCTCTAGGTATTTATCATATATTGCAGTTTTGAATGACATAACATCACTCTGTGTATAAACAGTGCAGAGATCTGCCCATTTTTCTGCCAGACAATGATGAAGGCTTTGAACATATCTCTTAAGGAGTGTCTTTCAACACCATGATGGACAATTTTGTGGTGACCAAAATTGGCTCAATTTCGGTAAGATTGACATATTGCCTTTGCCAAGCCTTAGAAAAGTTGGACAACAAAGGTAATACGTCTGAATGCATCGTCAGAGTGGAAACAAAATTGCATATTTTAATACATCTGCTTAATCCTTCAGCTGTGATGTCATTTCGTTCAGTGGCCTCTCTTTCCAGCGCAGCTATGATACTCATCATACACTGCTGTAGTGACTGTACTGCAGAGTCATGAGACAGCCATCAAGTGTCGCTGGCCGTTTTTCCCCGAAAATAAGACCGAGTCTTGTATTAATTTTTGCTCCAAAAGATGCACTAGGGCTTATTTTCAGGGGATATCTTATATTTATTCATGTACAACAATATACATTTATCCAAATACAGTCATGTCATCTACTTTTGGAATATTGTCATAACTCTTCACATTCAAACCCTGAATTTCGTGCTACTTCAGCCTCTTTTAGGATCCTCCAGGACTGATGTGTGTGCTTCGATGTTTGATGAATAGTTTGATGTGGTGAAGCAAAATGTCGACATACAAATGTATTCATGTTGCTATGATATTCAAGTGTTGCATATTCCCCAAAGTAATGACACAGTTTTTGCACCTTCTCAATACCATCAGAATGTACGGTGGCATATTTGAGCCACAGAGGAAAAAAAGGACATAATGAAAATGTCTGTTTTGTGATTAAAGTGGAATTTTCGTCTTTAAATTCGAAATGTCCACTTTAACCTCTTAGTTTACTTTATCATTAAAGAAGACTGTCGTAAACGTCATCTTAAAACCGACCCAATTGTTAAATTGCTACGTGCTTCTGGGGTTTCCTCCTGACCTGACAGTAGCTGCAAGCAGCATCGTCGCACAGAACACACAAAATTTATAATATTCCAGCTCTCTGCACATTTACAATTCTTAGATTTATACTTGATATCACTTTCATGATGAACTGCATTAAAATATGCATGTTACATTTTACAGATAAATCGTTAACTTTGTTTAAATAATGAAAACTGTTAATAGTTACACATATGGGGTGGCACGGTGGCAGAGTGGTAGTGCTGCTGTCTCGCAGGGAGTCACGTCCCTTGTGATCCCTGCCTGGAGTTTGCATGTTTTCCTGGTGGGTATCCACAGTGTGCTCAGTTTTCCATCCAAAGACATGAAGGTTTGGGGATTTGGTGAAGCTACAATGATGTTGGTGTATGTGTGTGCCTGTGTTCATCTCCCCATACTCTTTGCTTGTGAATTCCGCTCTGCCTCGTCCCTGCTATTAGTTTGTTCAGCATCCAGTGATCGGCAACACCCCGCCCCAAAACTCCCCCTGCCACTTGCGATCCTGCATTTAAAATATCCCTTTAGCACCTGGCTACAAGATGCTAGGGCGAACGCTGTAATAGATTCCAGCAAAGGAGAGTTTTTGACTAGTTGCCAAATTGGCTAACCTACTGTGTGGATGCAGTTTAAACTTTTTATTCATAAAGTTTAATTTGCCTTGAAGTCCACAATTCCGCATTAAGACTGTAATATTTGTTAAAGAATAGCAAAATCAGAAATTTAATAACACATACTGTGAGATTCAGAATGTACCAGAAAAAAATATTACATATGAACATTCACAAAGAATATTTATAGTGGAGAACAATAGTGGTTATATTTCTGTAAAGAAAATTTAAGTAAAAGGAAATAGGGAAGCAGAAGTTACAGATAATAAAAATAACAGAAGCCATAATTTTGGTAGACGAGCAGTCTTAAAGTAGGACTGGATAATATGAAGTTAAATTGATATTGTGATTATTTTGACCTAAAATGCTGTACAGTACATAACAATACATTCTTAAAACACCTTGAAAATCAGCACCACATAGACATGTGTATATATGTTTTATATACATGTAACTTTGTATATTTTCTCACAATAATGATGTGAAATATTAGCTTTTTTAATAGTTATTTCCTTCAAAAATTGAGAATTTCATATACAACCATTTTTGTTTTAAGTCTGTTCTGCATATTTTGAGTTTACATTATATGTATTGCATTCAGCACATTGTCTGCCTTTTTACCATTTGTCAGTCAGTAAGTATTGCTCACTCTGTCTGTTTGTGACTGCTTTATATGAGGAAAGACAAGGCTTTTGATTCATTACCACTCTAATCAAAGATCATATTACATGTACATATGTACAGTATATTATGCATATAATGTATTTTATGATTTACATAATTTATAATGGTTCCAAGTTGTGTATTTGCATATACATTTTCTTTAACAGTGTATATGATGTGTATGGATATTTATTTCATAACATTCACCTGCATAGGGTCATTGTATACTCAGCAAAAAAAGAAACGTCCCTTTTTCAGGACTGTGTATTTTAACAATAATGTTATAAAAATCCAAATAACTTTACAGATCTTCATTGTAAAGTGTTTAAACAATGTTTTCCATGCATGTTCAATTAACCATAATCAATTAATTAACATGCACCTGTGGAATGGTCGTTAAGACCTTAACAGCTTACAGAAAGTAGGCTTTTAAGGTCGCAGTTCTAAAAATGCAGGACACTAAAGAGACTTGTCTACCGACTGTGAAAAACACCCAAAGAAGGATGCCCAGGGTCCCTGCTCATCTGCGTGAACGTGCATTAGGCATGCTGCAGGGAGGCATGAGGACTGCTGATGTGGCTAGGGCAATAAATTTCCATGTTCGCACTGTGAGATGCCTAAGACAGCGCTACAGGGAGACAGGAAGGACAGCTGATCATCATCGCAGTGGAAGAGCCCGAATCTCAATCCCATTGAGCACGTCTGGGACCTTTTGGATCGCAGGGTGAGGGCTAGGGCCATTCCCCCCAGAAATGTCCAGGAACTTGCAGGTGCCTTGGTGGAAGAGTGAGGTAACATCTCACAGCAAGAACTGACAAATCTGGTCCAGTCCATGAGGAGGAGATGCACTGCAGTACTTCAAGCAGCTGGTGGCCACACCAGATACTGACTGGTACTTTTGATTTGATTTTGAGCCTCCCTTCATTCAGGGACACATTGTGAAACATTTTTAGTTTATGTCTTATGGTGTTGACTCTTTTACTGTTCATACAAATATTTACACATTAAGTGTACTGAAAGTAAAAACAGTTGAAAGTCAGAGGGCGTTTCTTTTTTTGCTGAATATATTTGCTTTTGGGCAACTTGCAGTCAGCATAAAGTATTGTCAATTTCTTGAATTCTTCTTTTTCTATGGTATAGAGGGTTCATGAAATTCTTAGGAGGGCAGTGATTTTCTGTTGAAAACTAATCCATTTCTTCTGTCCATCAAAACTTTACTTGACTTTTAAGCCCAATGAACACTAAAGTAACTTTCCTGTTAAAAATTTGGCATTATAAAATCACTCAGATTTTTATTTAATTACTTCTGCCCACAAAGTAATAGGCTGTATATTTCACAAAGATCACCAGGACAGTGTGTTTATAAATGTTCATGCAAAATGTGGTATATGTTGAATATCCATTATTGTAATTAGATAATTCAGTTCACCTGGTAAATAAAAATACAAACTCAAAATGAAAAGTAATCAATTTTATCCAGTAACTTATACATGAGCTAGGAGGCTTTGCTCTCTTCGCTCCCCAAGAGCCTGCATTATGCGCCACCCATTTCGCGTTTCTGCCACTCGTGTATGTGGATTTCACTTTCACCAAACATCCATCCATCCATCCTCTCTCCGCTTATCCGAGGTCGGGTCTCAGGGGCAGCAGCTTAAGCAGAGAGGCCCAGACTTCCCTCTCCCGCCACTTCTTCCAGCTCTTCCGGGAGAATCCCAAAGGCGTTCCCAGGCCAGCCGGGAGACATAGTCCCTCCAGCGTGTCCTGGGTCTTCCCGGGCCTCCTCCCGTTGGGCGTGCCGAACACCTCACCAGGGAGGCTTCCAGGAGGCATCCTTTTCAGATGCCCGAGCCACCTCATCTGACTCCTCTCGATGCGGAGGAGCAGCGGCTCTACTCTGAGCCCCTCCCGGATGACTGAGCTTCTCACCCTATCTTTAAAGGAAAGCCCAGACACCCTGCGGAGGAAACTCATTTCAGCCGCTTGTATTCGATCTCGTTCTTTCGTCACTACCCATAGCTCATGACCATAGGTGAGGGTAGGAGCGTAGATCGACTGGTAAATTGAGAGCTTTGCCTTACAGCTCAGCTCCTTTTTCACCATGACAGACCGATGCAGAGCCCGCATCACTGCGGATGCCGCACCGATCCGCCTGTCGATCTCACGCTCCATTCTTCCCTCACTCGTGAACAAGACCCCGAGATACTTGAACTCCTCCACTTGGGGCAGGATCTCTCCCCAACCCTGAGAGGGCACTCCACCCTTTTCCGCTGAGGACCATGCTCGGATTTGGAGGTGCTGATTCTCATCCCAGCCGCTTCACACTCAGCTGCGAACCGATCCAGAGAGAGCTGAAGATCACGGCCTGATGAAGCAAACAGGACAACATCATCTGCAAAAGCAGTGACCCAATCCTGAGTCCACCAAACCGACCCCTTCAACACCCTGGTTGCGCTTAGAAATTCTGTCCATAAAAGTTATGAACAGAATCGGTGACAAAGGGCAGCCCTGGCGGAGTCCAACTCTCACTGGAAACGGGCTCGACTTACTGCCGCAATGCGGACCAAGCTCTGACACGGTTGTACAGAGACCGAACAGCTCTTATCAGGGGTCCGTACCCCATACTCCCGAGCACCCCCACAGGATTCCCCGAGGGACACGGTCGAATGCCTTTTCCAAGTCCACAAAACACATGTAGACCGGTCGGGCAAACTCCCATGCACCCTCCAGGACTCTGCTAAGGGTGAAGAGCTGGTCCACTGTTCCGACCAGGACTAAAACCACACTGTTCCTCCTGAATCCGAGGTTCACTATCCGACGGACCCTCCTCTCCAGAACCCCGAATAGACTTTTCCAGGGAGGCTGAGGAGTGTGATCCCTCTATAGTTGGAACACACCCTCCGTCCCCTTTTAAAGAGGGGACCACCACCCCGTCTGCCAATCCAGAGGCACTGTCCCGATGTCCATGCGATGTTGCAGAGACGTGTCAACCAAGACAGTCCTACAACATCCAGAGCCTTAAGGAACTCCGGGCGATCTCATCCACCCCGGGCCCTGCCACCAAGGAGTTTTTTGACCACCTCGGTGACTTCAGTCCCAGAGATGGGAGAGCCCACCTCAGAGTCCCCAGGCTCTGCTTCCTCATTGGAAGGCATGTTAGTGGGATTGAGGAGGTCTTGAAGTACTCCTCCCACCGACCCATAACGCGTCGAAGTCGAGGTCAGCAGCGCACCATCCCCACCATATACGGTGTTGACACTGCACTGCTTCCCTCCTGAGACGCCGGACGGTGGACCAGAATCTCCTCGAAGCCGTCCAAAGTCGCTCTCCATGGCCTCTCAAACTCCTCCCATGCCCGAAGTTTTGCCTCAGCAACAACCGAAGCCGCGTTCGCTTGGCCTGCCGGTACCTATCAGCTGCCTCCAGAGACCCACAGGACAAAAAGTCCTATAGGACTCCTTCTTCAGCTTGACGGCATCCCTCACCGCGGTGTCCACCAACGGGTTCGGGATTGCCGCCACGACAGGCACCACCACCTTGCGGCCACAGCTCCGTCAGCCGCCTCAACAATAGAGGCACGGAACATGGCCCATTCGACTCAATGTCCCCACCTCCCTCGGGGCGGGTTGAAGTTCTGCCGGAGGTGGGAGTTGAAGCTACTTCTGACAGGGGACTCTGCCAGCCGCTCCCAGCAGACCCTCACAACACGCTTGGGCCTACCAGGTCTGACCGCATCTTCCCCACCATCGGCCAACTCACCACCAGGTGGTGATCAGTTGACAGCTCCGCCCTCTCTTCACCCGAAAGTGTCCAAGACATATGGCGCAAGTCCACGACACGACCACAAAGTCGATCATCGACCTGAGGCCTAGGGTGTCCTGGTGCCAAGTGCACATATGAACACCCTTATGCTTGAACATGGTGTTCGTATGGACAATCCATGACGAGCACAGAAGTCCAATAACAAAACACCGCCGGGTTCAGATCGGGGCCATTCCTCCCAATCACGCCCTTCCAGGTCTCACTGTCATTGCCCACGGAGCATTGAAGTCTCCCAGCAAAACGAGGGAATCCCCAGAAGGTATGCCCTCTAGCAACCCTCCAGAGACTCCAAAAGGGTGGATACTCCAAACTGCTGTTCGCGCATACGCACAAACAACAGTCAGGACCCTTCCCCCCCACCCGAAGGCGGAGGGAGGCCACCCTCTCGCCCACCGGGGTAAACCCCAATGCACAGGCTCCAGTCGGGGGGCAATAAGTATGCCCACACCTGCTCGGCGCCTCTCACCGGGGGCAACTCCAGAGTGGTAGAGAGTCCAGCCCCTCTCAAGGAGATTGGTTCCAGAGTCCAAGCTGTGCGCCGAGGTGAGTCCGACTATATCTAGCCGAACCTCTCACCTCGCGCACTAGCTCAGGCTCCTTCTCCTTCAGAGAGGTGACATTCCACGTCCCAAGAGCCAGTTTCTGTAGCCGAGGATCAGACCGCCAAGGTCCCGCCTTCGGCCACCACCCAACTCACACTGCACCCAACCTCCTTGGCCCCTCCCATAGGTGGTGAGCCCATGGGGAGGAGGACCCATGTTACCTCTTCGGGCTGTGCCCGGCCGAGCCCCATGGGTGCAGGCCCGCCACCAGGCGCCGCCATCGAGCCCCACCTCCAGGCCTGGCTCCAGAGGGGGCCCGTGACCAGCGTCCGGCAAGGGAAAACGCGTCCAAGTTTTATTCTTCATTGAGGTTTATTGAACCGCTCTTTGTCTCATCCCTCACCTAGGACCAGTTTGCCTTGGGTGGCCCTACCAGGGGTATAAAGCCCCGGACAACATAGCTCCAAGGATCATTGGGACACGCAAACCCCTCCACCACGATAAGGTGACGGTTCAAGGAGGAGACACCAAACAACAACTCTTAATTCTCACAGATATGCCTCTTCATTGGGAAGAAACATTACTTTTCCCTGATGGCAACACGAATTAGATGATCTACAAGTTTCTGACTTAAAGTTTAAATCCGAACAATATATTCGATCTCTGTTTGCGCTAATGTGATCTTTACTATCATTTGTTGGAGACTTGCAAATTTTAGTACTTTATCTCCAACCTGCTCTACATGTGTATCGTGCCAACGTTTTTGAATTCTTTGACGTTCTACTTTGTCATCTACTCTTTGTCTTTTATTCCTGGCTCCGGGTGTGGTTGAATCTCTTGGCACAAAGTCTCTTCTCGCAGGACGTGAAAGTGTCTCTCTGAAAAAGTCACGTCTCATCCCAGGAATTTTTTATTATAATAGACACTAAATAATTCACACTAAAGAAAACTATAAAAGCTACTGTTTTTATTTGTGCCGGCAACGTTTCAGTAATGGAGATGAATAGATGAGATAACCTTGTTTAAGGTAGAACAAAAGAAGTACTGTATATATTTGTGGATAAGTCGTGACTTGATTTTATCATATTTCTGGTATTTTGTAATGTCGATCATATAAGTCAAATGCGGAAAACTCACGCCATTGGTCCAAGAGTTTATGATATGCTGACGCCCACCAGAGAGAGATAGTAACCATGGAGCACACTGCCTTTTTTTTTCCTATGTGGGTGCAACAATGCGCTGTATCAGCTTGTGCTCCTAACCTCTCTCTCTCTCTCTCTCTCTCTCTCTCTCTGTCTATTGTGCCTACATGACTACATGGTAATTCCCAAACTATTCAGTTTGAACTGATTTGTGTTTTTTTTATCTTATACCCTCATACATCTTTATTGAAAGAGCATCCCTTATCTATGATGGAGCGTTTCATCGGAAGAAAATATGAAGCTGGTTTTAAATTAAACGTCGAAGTAGCGAAAGAAATTTGGTAACTGCAACTGTAACTGCAACAAAATTCAATGCATCTAAGAAACTGATGCAAGATTGGAGAAGGCAAGAAGATGTAAAAAAATAGATAATTATAATAATTAAGTGTCGCATTTTTGAACAGGAATAAAAGTTGGGGTCTGATTTTATGATTGATTTATTTTTTTTGGGTTTCAAAACTTGACTTATACGTGAGTATATACGTTATGTGTCTTAAGTATCTTTAGTTTCCAATTGATGAAGTTAGTATTAGCAGAGATGGTTATTTATAGCTATCTGTTTACTGAATTCAGTCCACCAGAGGCACAAGTGCACATTGTGCTAAGTAATGCCTAAATGATAAACAATGAATAGTTTTATAATATTTTGTAACATGTAGTGGTGGTTCTAATTTGGCTTAAAACTGGCTTACAAGTAATCATAAACTACCATTTATTGGACAAACTGGGTATTGGCCATACTGCTAGGCTTTAGTGGCAAACTAGACCAGTTCAAGTATAAGTCTGGTATTTTTCAAGTCAAAGTTATTTCTTCACAAACATGTTTATATGCATTTGCATTCAAAACTGTGTTCTAACGTTAAGTGATTTCTATAAATTAAAAAAAGTTTATCCTGCCCAAACTGGTACTTTACATTAGAGGTTATAGGACAGAGGAAAAGCTTAAAAACTCACAAAATGTGTCAATTTTTCAGGCCATGTTGTCAAGTGTTTAGCTACCTCTTGCGATTACACCTACATTGTCAGATAGCTCAGCCCTTAGTCTTCCTGCATAACAATCTTTTACCCCATAGGGGGGTGTTTTCTTGAAAGACCAAATCACAATAAACTTCTCATGGCACTTGACTGATGAGCTCACACATAGCAAATAGAAAACTTATCCTTACCATGAGAAAAATAGTATCAGGAATATGCAATAAAATTATTATTTCCAGATCCCTTTTTTTTGTCACAAACATGCGTTGGGAACACAGGTGCAGATCTATCAAAACATGTTTCTAATGTAATGATATATTTTTTTAATTTATTGAAAATGCTTAACTTTAATGAACACTTTAGCACATATAATGTGTGAGGAAATAACTTCAACTTTAAAAATACCAAACATAACCTTATAACCTTTAAGGCAGCAGATCTAGTAGACATTCAGCTGCACAAAACTCCCACTTAAGTGACTGAATTTCAGATTCTACTGGGATCTACCAGTACTTTATCTGGTAACAAAGGTGTAAATTAATGTTGAACTGACATCTTTGCAGTGGCCCCTCTTTAAACTTCTTGAGCCAGAAGACACGAAATAGAATCAAACCAGAAAAAAATGTAAATCAATTAATGCACCTATGGGAAGGCATTGATTTTGTAATTGGAAAAAGCTATAATCTAATCAGGAGTGTTTCCACCTTCCTTTATAAACTAGTTGCACTAATCCCATCTACAGTATCTCTAGGATATTCAGGGGGTTTTCTGAGAAAACTCTCAAGGTACCACTCTGCTGTCACATTGATGAGCCTCTCCCTACCTTGCGAGCTTAAAGCTGGACTATATAGCTATATTATGTCAAAATCTTAATGAAGAATTTCATCCCGAAGGGTTATCAACAGAAGAAGTGAATACACAGGCAATCCTAGCACAGAGAAACAATGAAGTCTAACAAATTAACGCGAAAATTGTCGATTGGTTACACAACAAATTGGTTAAATGCATATCAATAAACTATGCTGAAACAGCTGGTGGTGATCATGCAGAAGATGAAAACATCAACTTTTTTTTTTTTTTTTGTTCTTTATTTCGCCTTATGCAATTTCTCGTATTAGGAATTTGTTAGTTTTCGCATACCCCTTGGGGTCAGAGCACAGGGTCAGCCATTGTATAGTGCCCCTGGAGCAATTGAAGGTTAAGAGCCTTGCTCAAGGGCCCAGCAGAGTAGGATCTCTTTTGGCAGGATTCAAAAAAATGTGCCAGACCATTGATGGACATAGAGTTGTCAGTTTGCCTAATGTATACATGTTTTTAATATAGGAAAAATCCATACTGAGGCATTGAAAAGATGTAGGCTAATTTTTTTTTTACAGACTGAAACATTTTTATCATAAACCTGTTAATTGAAATCATGTACAAAAGTGTATATCATATCTAGTGAAACAGTTATTAATGATCTGCTACTCAAATGGATCTGATAGAAGATATTCACTTGTCTGGACGGAACTGATGAAAATACTACTTTTTCTGCACTCATTCACTCGGACCACAGGACAAGGCATGGACTTTTTTTATTTTTTTTATTTTATTTATAAGTGACAAATTCATTGTAACAAATCTCCAGCTAATACATTTTCATAGCTGCTTAAATTAGTAAAAATTCAGAGGAGATAAAAGCCAGTGTCCTATCACCGGTCAGGCTGAAAGGCACATCTTTCTGGATAATAAAGCATGCGTTTCCCAGAGTTACCTGTTATGTCTGACTCTGTACAAAACAGTACTTTTTGAGACACAAAGCCTACATCAAATAATTTATCTTTCCTTTAGAATATTTATTTTTGCACTTTGTGTGGTAGGATGTGTGTTATATTTAAATGTATTCAGAAATTTTCCACTAATTCCTAGCATACTGGTAAAACATTACTGTATTTGATCATTTTTATGTGTGTGTGTTTGTCTGTTTAGAGTTTTTACATGTGAATTATTCATTTTTAAACTTACATTTCACTTAGTTTTTATTTTAAGGATGTCAGTTTATGTTAGCATCTTATTTTTTTTTATTTTTTTAACTTGACACCATTGTGGCTGTACATCCATTCTTGCTGGACTTTTGGCAGTGACATTACTGGTGTTTCTGATATAAACAGAGTAGTACACTACATGTTCAGTATCTCACTCGATATACCCATCAACTTAATCCATACCTATAACTAGCTTCTTTTCCAGGTTGGCCCTGGTGTTAAGTTTTCCAGTCTTTCACATTGTCTTATTCTTTGGTAGTGTCTGATTTGATTAGTTTATCTCTCTGACTTTTCCTCATTTCTGACAATGTACTTTGGTTCCTAAATCTTTTCCTAGTTTTGTTATTCCTTGACACATACTGCAAGAAACGTTAAACTTGGAAGATCAACTAGTTTATTGCCCATTCATTCCTCTTCATTGTGAACAGGCCAATATTCCAACCCATTTGTGGAAATGTGAACCTATAGCTTTCTGAAATTGAGGGGTTGAACTGGTAATAAAGATGAAAGAACGACGCAGAAGGCTGCACTGATGTTAAAATGAATAAATAAATATTTGTAACACTGCATGCCTAAACTGTGGTACTATATATCAGCAGTGAGCTTGAATCTCACTGGCTCACTCTGAAATTTCACCGTCCTGCTCATTGTAGTAGAAGCTACATTCATTATATTACAAGGTAACTTTTTTTTTTGTGTCGTCTTCATGCTGTGACTTGCATTATTATATAAAGACAGAATGGTTGCTTAATGAATTACCAAAGTTTATGTGAACGAATCTTAGAATGATACTGTACAGCAGTACAGTATATGCTTGACTGAACTTTACCATATCTGTAGCAAACATATGTTGTGTTTTTTAGACAAACGGAGTGCGCAGCAAGGATAACATCAACTTTTGAGAATTTTCTTGCCATTTTTATTTCACTATTTACTTTCACTACTAGCTTTGGAACAGATGTCTTATGTAGCTTGAGCAATCACCTGTGACACATTTGCTGTTTTTGATGCCCTACTCCTGCGAGTATTTCTTAAAGTGACTAAAGAAAGTGGTGTGAAGTTTAGTGCTAAGCCAACCACCTGTTTTCTGGAACCATTGAGCTCATGCTTTGGTTTTTTGTTTTTTGTTTATTCATTCACTGGCCTAATTGCTGTTAGAGGCTTAGAGACATTTTATCAAATGTTAAGTGGACATTTGGATCTAAAACCTTATGTGCACTGTTCCAAAATACTGAAGCACATTATGAAACATGCAAATGGTTAATAAACATGCATTCTTTCATTTGTGAGAACATAGTCTTCTAGGCTGTAGTGTAGTAGCTTGATTCAAGCACAGACATCCGGTCCAGACCCAGTTTTTTCAAAGCACATCCCCTATTCTGTTTTATCAAGAAATTGTTCTGCTTACGGGGATAGAAAGACCTCTTAAATCTCAAATGCTGAAATGTTATATATGTACAGCATGAAACCATATTAGAATGTTTTGAAAAATATTTACCTTTAATAAATCTACTTTGATCTTGTTATGTTATTGAAGGTAGCATGTTTTCTTTGCTTTTAGTAACTTTTCAATAGATCATTAATCTCATTATGTGATTTTTCTTTAAAATGTACTCTCAAGAGGGTCTTTATTATTCTTTGCAGTGGCACTAATTGATGCCTGGCATAGAGTTAGGGATAGCAGGCTATCTTGTTTATCTTCCTAAAACAGTAAACATTAACAGGGTTAGTTTTAAAAGAGTTTTTTTTTTAATTCCAATGGATATCCATCTGGATCTGCATCTATACCATTTTGCATTTAATTTTTAGCATTGTGTGTTTAGGGCTGGGTAATGTATCAAATTTTCAAATCAATATTTAATAAAAACTGATATTTTAAAGCCTATATCTCCTTTTTTTAGTTTTCCACAACTTCTTCTGAAAGTGAAGTAAAACTCACAAAATTCCCATTGCTCTTTCTAAGTGTGACATTGATTCCACCAATGTAGCCTGGCAGTGTTGAGTGTAAAATAGAGAGAAGATCAGAAGAGGTAAAGTTAGTGTTGCTGTTTGCAAATGATTAGATTTTTCCAGAGCTGACAGTTCAAGCAGTACAGCATCTAAGGATAAGAAATGTTAGTGCAAGTAAAGTGCAGCATCTATGCCTAAAAAAATGTTAACTGCATGTGAAAAGGCCTTCCTGGCATGTGCAGCACCTGCATGTGCTCGTTTGCCTCCCTGGCAAGATGGGCCCCTGCTAAGTAAGGTTCCTTAATTTTTTTTGTTCTGTTGCATAGTTCATGAGTGGACAAACAGTTTGGGGCGATGGGGATGGAGAATAAGAGCTGGACTGACTTCCATATGGTACCGTTTTGCTAACTTGTGCTCAGAAAATGCTCACACTTTTGTCAATGATGAAATAACTAGACTGGCTAGAAATTCACATCACACCAGAAGTGAGACATCCATACAATGGAAGCCCTTGTCTGTTCAATTCACTTGCTCTCCACTACTTGAAAGTTAGAAAAAAGCAGGAATAAAGACCGCAGCTCTCATATGTTTTTTTTTTCCTTTTTCTGTCTTTAATGTTATGGGGTTAAACTGCATTACTAGCCATTTTATTTTCATAGTGAGTTTGAATTTTTGTTTAGCAGGTGAATTCAGCTTACCTAATGACTCTGAGAAAGTCTGTCCTGGATGATTAAGTTATGGTGTTTTATTTCATCCTGTTCTCTAGTGTTTGATTTGTCCTGATTTGCTTACCATAATACGTGTCTTGCCACTTTATAAAAAAACAAACAAAAAAAAAACCAAAACAAAACTGTAGTTTGCAATGTTTAACTTGTAATGTTTCCCAGGTGTCTATGCACTGTTTATCATGGTTTATCTTTAGTTATATATTGTGTTTAAATTGACACCTTTCACACTTCCATCGTTATACCTTTTGCCTGTCTTAAAGCTACAGAAAAAATATACTCTGACATGCAAGACATTATAGTATTGATAAAAAAAGGTGTTTTCATAGCATACTTTATATTCTCTAAATTGTTTATATTATTCTACTGGTGCAATTTTTGTTGGCAAGGTTTTTGTTTGTTTTGTTGTTTTTTTTTCCTTTTTTTCCCTTTTAGGTATCTGTTGGGCTGGTGCAGGGCTAGGAACTGGTGCTTCGTAATGAAGACATTGGTGGTTTGATCACAGGTCCACCCTGTATTTAGCAATTTGAGTAGTGAGCTGTTTTTTTTTTTATATCTATCTATCCATCCATCCATACATACATATAGTTTGTAACCTCGGTATACGTCCTTAATCCGTTCCAGTCCTTGGACGTATACCAAACAAATTTTTCCAATAAGAAATTATGGAAACATGATTAATCTGTTCCCATGAAAAAAAAATCCTATTGTTATTGGCATATTATACATTGATGGGGTTGTATAAAATGTAAACACTGCTTAATACTAAAATACATAAATACAAAAGCAATTAGATGAAATGAATGAACATTTAACCGCACTTTACTTTTTAATAACGTCTTTGGTTTTCACAATCGTAGATACCGTCGTTCTCAGCATATGGTATGCAGCAGCCATGTCCTGGATACGGATGCCACCTTCATACTTTTCAAGAATCAATTCAAATTTATGTGAAAAAACACAAAATCATGTTGTGACGATGCGGGTTTGCTGTATGCTCCTATCTGCTGTCCGGGAGCCCTTGAACCCTACACCGTCGGTAATGTTACTGATAAGGTTAGCAGTGAGGCACAACAAAGCACGGGATGGTGAAAAAGTGCAAAGTGCTTTTATTAAAACAATCAACAAAACAAGATGTTCAAATTAAAGTGCAGTGTCCATAGTTCCAATAAATAAATCCATAAAACCAGAAGTGAAATGTGGAGGTTAAAAACAATAGAAAAAAGTCTTCTTAAAAACAAGGTTAAAATAAAGCAAGAAGCATTCTTTAAAAAAAACACAAGAAGAAGCCCGGTGCCTTTTTACCTGGCGGCCCCCCTGCTTCCCCCCTCTGGGCTTCTCAACAGGGGAGTCGCCCTACTTGCAGCTGACCTTCACTCTGCCTACTTCAGCTGTTCAGTTCACCTCTCTGATCCCTGGCTCCAGTAGGCTCCTCCTGACAGTGACTTGGGATCCACAGTGACCTCCTTCTGGTCAATCCCGCTCTATGATCACTCAGCGGGAGTAACCACTACTACTATTCCCCGGGTGTCGGCCCAACACCCAGGCTCCCTGTTCAGCTGCAACACGAGCCTGCCTCTGCACTCACGCTCTCTCCTTCTTTCTCCGTCCGTCCTTTCTTTCTTTCTTTCTTTCTTTCTTTCTTTCTTTCTTTCTTTTTCCTCCCCTTCTAGCCGACTCGCGCTTCTGTTTATCAAGAGGGCATGGCAGTTGAAATCAGCAGCCCCAGGAACAATCACGAATGCGGATTGTCTCTCACCTGTGCACTTAGGTGAGAAACGCCCACATCGCGAACTGCTTCAGCCTAATACTATCCACTTGCAGAGCCACCATGCCCCCTCACCAAGCCGCGAATGTGGTGATTATTTATTTTAAAACTGGCCTTTGACAGGAGCTGTGGACCTGCTATACCACACACTTAAATTCACAGAGTTTTATAACGTGGGTTGTTTGCTGAATGCTAGCAACTGGCGCACTGACGCTCGTGGGCAGTCGTGGCTTTGTCTCGTGAGAGGTAAACAAGGGTAGCACGCGAGTGGTATTCCAAACAAAGGTTGTTTATGAAGCAAAAGCTTTCGTGTCCAAACAGGACGTATACCAAGTTGGACTGATTCCAAAGCGGACGTATACCAAGGTACCACTGTATGTATGTATGTATGTATGTATGTATGTATGTATGTGTATATATATAGATAGATAGATAGATATACAGTGGAACCTTGGTTCACAAGCATAATTCGTTCCAAAACTCTGTTCATGAACCGAAGTAAGTCCCCCCATAGGATTGTATGTAAATACAATTAATCCGCTCCAGACCGAATGAACTGTACAGTATGTAAATATATATATTTTTTTTTTAAAGATTTTTAAGCACAAATAGTTAATTATACCGTTGAATGCACAGCGTAATAGTAAACTAAATGGAAAAACATTGAATGACACTGAGAAAACCTTGAACAACAGAGAAAACTAACATTTTGCAAGAGTTATAGCCTGACGAACTGCTCGCTGTAAACACTTTTTTTAATGAGTTTTAAGCACAGGGAAAAAAGCGAACATTTGAGAAATCCGTAATTTAATAAACCACCAAGAAAGTAACATTGCAACAAATCACGCTACGAACCGCTCGCTAAAAACACTTTTTTAATTGAGTTTTAAGCACAGGGAGAAAATGAACATTTGAAAAAAATGTAATTTAATAAACCACCAAGAAAAGTAACATTGCATCAAATCACACTACGAACCGAAAAATGAACATTTGAAAAATCCATAATACAAAAACTAACCATAAACCAAGAAGAAAACTAACCTTGCAT